>NW_026559444.1:0-5001 GCF_022539595.1 Amphiprion ocellaris | reverse complement strand
CTGCAAACCACGCTTGCATTTAAAAAATTTTTTTTTACTGAGCTTTTTTTTTTAAAAAAAAAAAAAAAAAAAAACATTCTTTTTTTCTCCAGCCAGCGTTTTGATTAATCCTACTTTTTTGACATTTTTTTATTTTTTATTTTTCCCCTCATTGATGAGACATTTTGCATGGAATGTGTTTTCTGCCTTGCGTTACCTGAGGTGTAAGACGTTCGTATCTATCCTCTTGTAGGTGGAGCGTCGTCAAGCACCCAGCCGGAGAGGGCGGCCGGACAAAAAAGACTGCCTTAAGCCAAAACTAAAGACACAAAGAGCATCTAAAGCTTTTTTTCTCTTTTTTCTCCTTCACCAATTTACAAAAAGAAAACAGATTAAGTCCTCAAGCTTTTTTCCTCTCCCTGCAGTTCTGAGGATTTCCTTCCTTCCTTGCCTGTGGTCGTGAACTGCCTTTTTTTGTTTTTTGCTTCATGTTTCTTCCCGTCGAGGAGAATCACAAAACACAGATGAAAGAAAGAAAGAAACATTTTTGTTGGAGCGATTTGCCCTGAATAACGAGGGATTAATCATCTTTTTCCCCGTCACGTCCTCGCTCCGTGGTTTTTTTGGGGAGTGGATTTGTACTTTTTGTCTCTTTGTGGATGTAACTGAAGTGGACTCGTCGCCATGCAGTGGATTATCTTCTCTCCGCCTTTCACGGCTTTTTTTTTCGCTCGTTTTTTAGCTGTTTTTTGCAGCTTTCTTTCCTTGTGTGAGAACTGTGCTTCCACATGTTCCACGCTGACTTTGTTTTTGCCGTTTTCTTGGTGCCCCGGTGCCTGTAGTTGACTGACAGTCAGGGTTGGGAGGACAGGGTGAAGGCAGATAATCAGCCGACCTGCCTTCCCTCACAGGCCAGTAGGAACTGAACCGACAGGAACTGTTGTAGAAACCTTTCTGGCCCTCATCGCCACGACTGCCACTATCGTTCTTCCCTGTTCGATCGGGACGTTTCAGAGCTGGAGGAGCTCTTTGAAAGTCCTCTCGTTGGTCGTAGAAACAGATGAGGAAACAGGAACCATCTGAGAAGATCAGTGTTGAGTTTAACACAAAGACTGGAAGCAGAGGGAAACTTTCTGGTGCATAAATCAGCCGATAAGTCAAGAAATGACTGATTATAAACACTGGATTAGAGATTTCTGCCTACAAACTGTAAAATAAACCAAAAATCATTCACTTTACTGACAGTGTTTCATCCTTTAGATGATAATCAGGTGAAAGTCATGAATAATCAGCGAGAGGTTCAGAAAAAGGCAGTTTTAATCATAAATTATGGCACTTCTAATGCAAAACTAAACATGAGAAGGACTCCTGATTGAGATTAAAACAATTAAATATGACTTTTAGACCATTTATTATCATAAGAAATAAAAAATGGTGTTATGATCCGACAAAATAATCTTTTTAAACACAACTTTAGAGCTAATTTAGTTATGGCGTTCTATTTTTCTTACCAAATTAGGTATTTTGGTAAAAATAAAATAGATTTTAGGTGAAGTTATTCGACATTTCATTCATTTATTATATTAATTCCTGCAGGTAATGCGAGCATTAGTGTACATGCAGTCAAAGTTACACACCAAAAGCAAATTAATGTATGAACTCTGCAAGAAATTTCAAAAAATGGTGTAATGATCCAACAAAATAATCTTTTTAAACACAACTTTAGAGTCAATTTAGTTATGGAGTTCTATTTTTATGACCAAATTAGGTATTTTGGTACAAATAAAAGTTATTTTAGATGAAATTATTTGACATTTAATGCATGTTTTTGCATTTATTATATGAATTTCTGCAGGTGTGGCCAGTGTTAGCTAAAAATATGAGTGCATTGGTGTATATTCAGCCAAATTCACACACCGTAAGCAAATTAACGCATAAATTCTGCAAGAAAATTAGAAAAATGTCACTCGGCCTACATCTGGGAGCAAATTTATCTCATAAACCTCTAGAAACAAGCTTTTATTGGAGCCAAACTTGTGGTTTCCTCCTGCTTCCGGTCTTTATTCTGAGCCTATAATGTTGTTACGACTTCTAATAGCAGAAATATGAGAATATAAAACTGTCAGGTAACGATTTTATTATGATATACATGTACAATACGTTATGATGTATGAAGTACAAGAGAACATTCAGACGGACAACGGAGGAAAAACACTCTTATCTATCTATCAATCTATCCATCCATCCATCCATCCATCCATCCATCCATCCATCCATCCATCCATCCATCCATCCATCCATCCATCCATCCATCCACGTACCTACACATGTGGACAAAATAGTTGGTACCCCTCGGTTAATGGAAGAAAAACCCACAATGGTCACAGAAATAATTTGAATCTGACAAAAGTAATAATAAATAACAATGTCTGATTTTCTTTGGTTAATTTTCATAGAATTTTTATTTATTTTTACTTTTGTCAGATTCAAATTATTTCTGTGACCATTGTGGGTTTTTCTTTCATTAACTGAGGGGTACCAACTATTCTGTCCACGTATCTATCTATCTATAGTCTATCTATCTATCTATCTATCTATCTATAGTCTATCTATCTATCTATCTATCTATCTATCTATCTATCTATCTATCTATCTATAGTCTATCTATCTATCTATCTATCTATCTATCTATCTATCTATCTATCTATCTATCTATCTATCTATCTATCTATCTATCTATCTATCTATCTATCTATCTATCTATCTATCTATCTATCTTCTGCTGCTACTCCATATTGAACCAAAACCATCTCTCTCTCCTCCTTGTCTACAAACTAAAGGTTTTAAAGAGGTTTTTTTTTGTGTGTTTTTTTGACTGCAGGTTAGAATCTTTGCTAAACTTCTCAGAACTTCTCCTTTCTTGTATCTTGGAGTAAATAGATGTGTAGGACGCAGCTGGTTGCTAGGCTGGACTGTGTGTTTATGGGATGTAAAGTTGTGCTGTGGTGTCTGAGTATTGGTAGTCACCACTGGTTCGCTGTAGGCGTCCAGCAGAGCAGCTCGGCTTCCTGCTGCCGTTCCTGTGAATGTACTTTGTATTCAGAGGTTTTTATTACAATAAACAAGAGCTGATCTCATAGCCGGAGCTTTAAGTGTTGGTCTTCATGTACAAGTGGAGAAAGCTGCAGGTTTGTGCTTTTTAAAAGGAGTTTTATGGGGATTTAATGCCACATATGTAGCATTTATTGTTTCCTTGTCTGAAAAAAATCCAAAACCTTCATGAAGAAAATTCCAATAATTCCTTAAAAATTTCCCTGAATAATTTTATTTAAAAAATTTTTTTTTTAAAAATCTTAAAATTAGTAAAAAGCTTCCAAAAAATCCTGAAAATATCTAAAGTGATTCCATGTATATAGGTAAAACCTCTAATATTTTCTTTAAGAACATTCACATGAAAATCAACCAAAATCCAGCGTAATTCGCTGGATTTTGGTAAATTTTTTTTTAACATTTCTTTTTTTCCTACCAAAAAATGTTCAAAGATTTCCCAGAAATGTTGAAAATGTGGACATCAGAAGTTTCACTGTGAAAATATATTTTTTTTCCACATTTTCAAACTTTAAAACGGGTCAATTTGACCTGCAGGACGACACGAGGGTTAATGTCGTTTACACAACCGTCTTTATAGAGCAGGGGTGTCCAACATGTGGTCTACGGGCCAAAAGCGGTCCTCCAGAGGGTCCAATCCGGCCCTCAAAGTGTAAAAATTCCAGAGAAGACATTAACTGCAGATTGTAAATTAGTAAACTAAAATATATAAATATATATAAATATATAAATATATAATATATAAAATCAGTTCTAGACCATGACAAGTTGTTTGGATCATAAAGTAAAATACTAGATTGTTCTTTGTCCCGTTGTCATTTTGTTTCTCGTTTTTGTCGTTTTGTGTTTCCTTTTTGTCTCGCTTGTGTTTTTTGTCTGTTTTTTGTTGTTTTGTTCCTTTTTCTGTCTCGTTTTTGTCATTTTGTGTATTTTTTTGTTTTGTGTCTATTTTCTGTCATTTTTCTAATATTTTGTCTTGTTTGTCATTTTGTGTTTCATTTGTGTGATTTTGTTCCTCATGTCTGTAATATTTTGTCTTGATTTTGTTGGTTTTTGTCTTTTTTTGTTTGACTTTTGTTATTTATTTCATGTTTTTGTCGTTTTGTGTTTCCTTTTTGTCTCTCTTGTTTTTTGTCTCATTTGTGTCCATTCTTGTCACTTTGTAACTTTTTTGTCTATTTTTTGTTTTGTTTTGTGTCGTTTCTCTCATTTTTTGTCATTATATTTCTCGCTTTTGTCATTTTGTCTCATTTTTGTAATATTTTGTCTTGTTTTTTTGTCTGTTTTTGTGGATTTGATCCTCCAGTAAATCCTCTCTGATTCAGTTCCAGGTGACTAAATGTTGTGTTCCTTTGTCGACACTCTATTGATCTGGAAGTTGTAATGTGGAAATGATAAACTGAGGCTAAATGTTGATGAAACTGAATTTATTTTTCTTCATAAATTTCAGGTTGTTCATGATGTTTAGTGAAAAGATAATTCCTTAAATGTGAACATTTCTGCACTAAAACAAAGGAACCATTAGGAGTTGTGGGTATTTATAGGTTGTTCTGCTCTGATTGGCTGATTTGTTCATCTATTTCCCCCTGAGAGCTTCCATTAGGTCACTCAGCACCTCAGAGGAGACACCTAAATGTATTTATTTTCCTGGGAACGCGCCAGCATCGGCTTTCTATCCCATATTTTAATTGCACGATTATATATCATCTCAAGCAGCTCGATTATTGATCACGGAAAGTATAAAAATGTTCACTGCAGCGAGGAGTAAACAGCCTTTAATGGGTCTATGTTTAGCCAGTTAGCATCCAGACTACAGATGTGGAATCTAACATAAGACGGAGGTGTAAACTTCTAAAATCTGTCCACAACGCTGATCGTTAACCTTTAATTTATCGAACGCTGCAGCAGGAGGCT
>NW_026559443.1:0-20863 GCF_022539595.1 Amphiprion ocellaris | reverse complement strand
TGAAAACTCAGAGATTTCAGGTATCAGAAGGTGGTTTTCAACTTTCTTTGTTAACTTTCTGCTTCAACTTTAAACTAAATTTACTGCAGTAACCCTGCCCTCTGGACTTCCAGGAAGCTGTGTTCCTATTGGCTGTCCAGGTGGCTGCTTGGTGTTATCAGGAACACCTGAGCAGCTCAGTGTCTTCCTGCTTTATGTGGCTGCAGACAAACATTTCCTCTGTTTCTCTCCACCACTGAACTGGGTTTGGCTCCGTTGCTTTCGTTTGTTCTTTAGGCGTTGGCTTGCAGCTTCCAGCAGTAAAATCGTCTTTAATGTGTTTCTTGGTGTGTTTTAGGGCTTTGTACTGGATAGTTGTCTTGATAAATGAGGTTCTTTAGCCACAGTTAGCACATGGTGCTAATGTGTGCAGTGATTAGTGGATTTGGTGCAGCTGAGTTGTGTCTTTATCTTGGCTGTAGTGAGTCTTTAGAGGTTTTTGGTCAGACACATTCTGTATTCTTGTTTGTGAACCAACGTTGGTTGTCCAGAAGGTAAGAGTTCCTGTCCTGATTCTCTGTTCTCAGAGGTTCTCTGGTAGGCTGCAGGAGACTTTAGCGTTTGGGTTGTGCTAGTTTGGTTTTTGTATGGTTTCATTTGGACGACTATCTTGAGGCCCCTCTATGTGGTTTAGTGAGGTTTTCTGGAACAGTTCTACAAAGCAACCTGCAGCAGAAGAGACTTTGAGAGTTTTTAGGAAGTTCTGGAGACCAGACTTTAGAGCAGCAGAAACATTTGTCAGCAGTTTGAGCAGGAGAAGGTGAGCTTCAGAGTAGAAATGAGACGGAAACCTTCTTGGTCTGTGTGGTGAGGTCCTGTACCAAGAGTTTGAGCAGGTTGTGAAGAGTCTGTTGTTCTTTGGTCTGAAAGCACAAGAAGAGTTGACTCATTAAAGGAGAAAACGGGAGATATTGTTGGTTCTTCTGTCGCTCTGCAGTTTCCTTAGACTGAATATCAAGTTTATATTTTAAATGATTTCCCATGTGAGCCCAAGAAGACTTCAATAAACTCCCTCCATCCCCTGGACACAACATATTTTATTACCATGTTAAATCTTTTTTTTTTTTTTTTTTTAAGGTTTTTGAGTTTTAATCATAGTTTTAGCATAGTTTTTTTCTCTTTGCTTGTTTAGTTTTGTCATCTGTGTAAAAGGTGCTAAACAAATAAAGTTGAATTGATAAACTGAATAATTGACTAACTCATGATTGTGACAACAGAAGTATTTTCATTGTGATTTAAGGGTTTATTTCATTTTTAAGGTTGGGGTTAAAATCTTGACAGAAAAAGAAGATTAAAGAAATAAACTACATAACAAAAAGCAATTAAATGAAAGGGAAAAAAATTAATACAATAAAACTTTTAAAAAGTTTTATTATTAAAAAGTATTTTTTTAAATGTTTAATATTCTTCTTGTTTAATTGTATTTTTTAAATGTGTAATTATCGAAAATATTTTATCTGTAGTTTTTCATATTTGTATTTTAAAAATGTTTAATTTCATACTTACATGTATTGTATCTTGTTTAATTATCTAATTCAATATTTTGTCTGTTTAATATAGTTAAACATTAAATACAATTAAATGATATTAAACAGACAAAATATTGAATTAGATAATTAAACAAGATACAATACATGTAAGTATGAAATTAAACAAAATTTTTAAAATACAAATATTAAAAACTACAGATAAAATATTTTCGATAATTACACATTTAAAAAACACAATTAAACAAGAAGAATATTAAACATTTAAAAAAATACAAAACATTTAATTAGATTATTAAATCTTTAAAAAGACGAAACATTTAATTAAAAAATTTTATGTTTAATTAGAAAATTACATCTTAAAGACAATAAAACTTCAAATAGGAATTAAACAGAAAATACAATGAAGCATTAAAAAAGAAAATTAAACATTAAGAGGTGGTTAAACATTTAAAAAGATAAACCTTAACAAAGATCTAATCAAAAAATTAAACATTGGGAAAGAAAAGGAAATTTTTCAAACAAGCCGATAAAACATTTCAAAAAACAATTAAACATTAAAAAGACAAAACATTTGGAAATCAAATCAGACATTAGAACAGAATAAAAGGTGAGAAAAGAGCAAAACTAAACGCTTAAGAAGAATCAAATGAAAGACAAAACATTTGAAAAGACACCAGTTAGACTTTAGAAGATCAAATTAAACAGAGGAGACAATAAAACGATCAAAAAGAGCAAAAACAGATAAAGTTCTTAAAACGTTTTCTAGTCTGAAATGAAAACATCAAGTTGTTTCTTCAAACATTTCCTCTTTCTATGTTCTTGGTTTGATTGTGGACAGATTTACTAAGAACTCATTTCAGAAAACTGCTTTCCAGATAAAGTCTACTAGTAGTTGAAGGCATCGATCAAACTAATGTTACCTTCTGATCTCCACAAACTTTACTGTTCAGTGAATAGAATCAAAGTTTGTTCAGGATTTCTAAAAAACCCACAGGTGAAGGTCTGAGAAGAACTCAGATGGATGGTCTAAATGTGAAATCAAGACTCATGGTCACAAGTTTTAAGGCTTCTGTTAACTAGAAAGTTCAAACTAACAGAGAAGTACTGAGAAACTTTTAAAACTTCAGTCCTCAGACTGTCTAAAGGTTCAAACTAACAGAGAACTACTCAGGAACTTAGAGGATATCAGTCCTTGGACTGTCTGAAAGTTAAATCTAACAGAGAACTACTGTGGGACTTAGAAAATTTCAGCCCTCAGACTGTCTGAAGGTTCAAACTAACAGAGAACTACTGTGGGACTTAGAAAATTTCAGCCCTCAGACTGTCTGAAAGTTCAATCTAACAGAGAACTACTGTGGGACTTAGAAAATTTCAGCCCTCAGACTGTGTGAAAGCTCAGGTCCTGAGGACTCGGGAGGTCTGGAGGCTTGGAAAGTCTTGGAACTGAGGGTTCAACCCTCCAGCACAAAGGCTGAAATCCCACCTCCTGAGAAAAACGGTCGAGTCGAGACTCAAGTTAAAAAAAAAGACTCGAAAACAACAAAAAATAGATGATAAATGCGCAAAAAAAAGAATAATTAGTATCTGAGCGAGTAGCTCAGGGAGATAAGAGGGTGGACTACCAACTGGAAGGTCGCAGGTTCGAGACCCACCACCGGCAGTTTTCTTTCTTTGTCTTTGTCAGGATTTTGATAAAACTTAAGAAGGGTCTGGTCTTGAACCAGCGACCTGCAGCTCCACAGGCAAATCCTTAACTCACTGAGCTACAGATCAGATAAAAAGAAATAAATTCGTCGTCCCTTTGACATCGTAGTTGCTGAAGTGACCACATGGGTGGAGCCAAGGCGGAGTCTGGGTGGAGTCAGGGCGGAGAGTAGGCAGGGATGTGGGTGGCGGCCTCCCCCCTCTACTCCCCCACCTCCCCCCACCGCCCACCACACCTTCCCCCGCCCGACGAGTTCTTCGAGTCTCCACGAGTTCTTCGAGTCTCGACAGGTTTTCCCGAGTTTCTGGAGTTTCCACGAGGTCGGAGGCAGAACAAGTTGTCGCTTCAGAGAAAGGAAGGGAGGTCAACTTTTATCAACCTCCATCTAGATGTTCAACTTGATATCTTTACTTGGAGATTTTTAGCACCACAAACCTTTAGTATCACACTTTATCATCAGTTATTAGGAATTTAATGGAATCCACGAGCAGATTTAGTTTTTGTTGACAAACTTTATTCTTGTCGTTGTGGGACTGCAGTATTTAAAACTGTTCCTTCTATTTGACCTCATGTTTATTCGTTTTAGTTTAGAAAATTATTTTAATTGTCGATTAATCTCTTAAAAACCAAATAATAAATTGGATTAGTCAAGAGGTTTTAATTTCTTACTGTCATATTTTAGATATGACAAAAAAAATATAAAAATAAAGCGTCTTGAGACAATTTGACCTGTAATTGGCGTTATATAAATAAAATTGAATTAAAATTGTATATATCTTTTAATGCTGGAGAAATTCAGCCATATATGTTGGAAAACACATTTTCTTTGTCCATTAATCTGTTGATTGTTTTCTCCAGTAATTCATTTCTTGTTTTGGTTTATAAAATGTCAAACCCAAATATATTCAGTTTACTGTCATAAAAAACAAAAAGATTTACATTCATGATGCAGGAATCAGGCAGTTTTTCACTTTTTATCTTAGTTTAGTCAGAAAGATAGTTGATAATGTGTGAATTGTTGCAGCTTGTGAGCCATAGAAGGTTTTAATCTTTGGGGCCGAGTGTCAAAAAACATTTAGAAACCAACATCAACAAAACACTGAAAGATTTGAACATCATTTGCATGACAATGTCTAATTAAAGGACATTTATTTCCAATGTAAATGTGTGATAATCATCCTCTGGAGCTTTCTCTTCACATCGTCTTCCACCTGGACTGGTTTGGTCGGGAGCATGTGCAACAAACATTTGAAAAACTGCACTTTAACATCAATGAATGACACTCAAGTTTAATCTCTACATAAATGAGACTGAGTCTGGATGTGCTGCTCTGTCATTAACTCCTAAGTTTAGGGAAAGTTCAAACAAAATTCTGAACAAACATCTCAGACTGTCTGAGCTTCAGCACCTCTAGCAAGATATTTTAACGACAAGCAACTCAAGAGATCCAGAAGTTGGAGAGAGTTAGCTTTAGCTGAGTCAAAGAACATGTGGGATGCTAACCTAGCAAACATTTCAGACTTTTCTCTGTGAATTCTGAGAAATAATTTACTATTTAATGACAGAGCTACACATCTTAACTCAGTCTCATTAAAACAGGCTCTAATTCAGTGCCATCCATCCATATTAAAGTGCAGTTACCCAAAATGTTTGTTGCATGAGCTCCAACAAAACCTGTCCAGGTAGAAGGCCACTTTGACAAACAGGAAGTGGAAGATTCCAACCAGATTTATAGAAGGGGGAACCGGACTGTACTAAGTGTGGTCGAGTATAGAGGGGTGTTTTGTGGGTTTTTAAGGCTGATAATGATTATTAGTGAGACATTTGGAGTAGCTATTCATTTGCAGTAAATGAAAGTATTTAAAATCTTGGAGTTAAACTTAGAAGAACACAAACTCTAACAGAAAACTTTGTTGATATGTTTTTGTTTTGTTTACAGATGTTAAGTTAAAGGAGTTTTATTCGTGATGTATAACCAATCAAATCACTCCAGAAGACAGAGCGACCACAGGTAGATAAAGGTTCAGAGCCAAAGTAGCGCCATTTTTAAATGTATTTATTACTGTAAATCAGTAAAAAATAAAATACTTATAATCAGTAAATCAGTCAGCCCACAATTACTACAATTCTACAATGTATGTCTCTTTCCTTTGACTTATTATTTGTACAATATACGATGTATATGACGGCGTTTTTTTCATCCCAAAGGCTATACTATGATGTTTTCTAAGAGACATACGATGCTACTCTGTTTGTTCTGGCCCTGCACTCCTCCTCTGTTGTTTTCTGGATTGTACTCAGCTGCATGCCTTCGTCCATCCGGCCTCCGTTGACTCGTCCCGCCTGCCGTCTCTGGAGCTGAAGCTGGATTGGAACAGACCAAAGTACAGTCCAATCATGATGCCAGCTGCCTCTCCAAAGGCTCCTTCATCTGGCAGGTGGTGGCACTTCTTCTGAGGGGAAGCTGAGCTGGCCCGGCAGAACTTTGGAGATGTGTTCCAGTGGTTGGTGGATGTGTGGGGAGATAGAGAGGGACCTTTGAATTGTTCAGAAAGGAAAACAGGGAACCCATTGGTAGTTTTAGTTTAGGGTGCTACTGTGGTGTGTTTTTGGGCTTGAAGAGGTGAACAGGAAGAGTTTTTTTTTT
This sequence comes from Amphiprion ocellaris, assembly GCF_022539595.1. Taxonomy (NCBI): domain Eukaryota; kingdom Metazoa; phylum Chordata; class Actinopteri; family Pomacentridae; genus Amphiprion; species Amphiprion ocellaris. The sequence continues at coordinate 14,982 of NW_026559443.1, read as the reverse complement.
TGTATTGATTATCTTTTACTTTGTTCCTGGTTGGAATGCCCATCAATGTCAACACGAAGTTCAAGTTTAGTTCTGTTTATTTGTTTGTATTTTACTAACACCCATTTGCTTTTAACTCCCTGACATGTGTTGTTTTAAACTTTCTCTATCAAATAAACACTCGTCTAACCCTCTGGAAACCAGCGTTTGGACTGTTTTTGTGTTGCTCCTCACCTACTTCAGACAGCCGGGACAAAACAACGTTTTGTGGACAAAAGGCAATACTATGACGTTTTTAGAGCGACATGCTAAACTATGACTTTTTTTGAGCCACATGCTATACTATGACGTTTTAAGAGCAACATGCTATACTATGACGTTTCAAGAGCGACATGCTATGACGTTTTTAGAGCGACATTCTATATGATGACGTTTTTAGAGCGACATGTTATACTATGACGTTTTTTGGGCGACATGCTATACTATGACGTTTTTTGGGCGACATGCTATACTATGACGTTTTAAGAGCGACATGCTATACTATGACGTTTTTAGAGCGACATGTTATACTATGACGTTTTTAGAGCGACATGCTATACTATGACGTTTTTTGGGCGACATGCTATACTATGACGTTTTAAGAGCGACATGCTATACGATGACGTTTTTAAAGCGACATGCTATACGATGACGTTTTTAGAGCGACATGCTATACTATGACGTTTTTAGAGCAACATGCTATACTATGACGTTTCTAGAGCAACATGCTATACTATGACGTTTCAAGAGTGACATGCTATACGATGACGTTATTTGGACGACATGCTATACAATGACGTTTTTAGAGTGACATGCTATACGTTGACTTTTTTTGGACAACATGCTATACAATGACGTTTGTTGAGCGACATGCTATACTATAACATTTTGAGAGCGACATGCTATACTATGACGTTTTTTGAGCCACATGCTATACTATGACGTTTTTTGGGCGACATGCTATACTATGACGTTTTATTGGACCAAAGGCTATACTATGACGTTTTTAGAGCGACATGCTAAACTATGATGTTTGTTGGACCAAAGGCTATACTATGATGTTTTTAGAGCGACATGCTATACTATGACGTTTTTAGACCAAAGGCTATACGCTGACGTTTTTAGACCAAAGGCTATACGCTGACGTTTTTAGACCAAAGGCTATACGCTGACGTTTTTTGGACGACATGCTATACTGTGACAATTTTAAACAGACATGCTATACTATGATAATTTTTGGACGACATGCTATACTATGATGTTTTTTTGGACGACATGCTATGCTGTGACGTTTTTTGGACCAAAGGCTATACAATGACATTTTTAGAGCGACATGCTATACAATGACATTTTTAGAGTGACATGCTATACTATGACATTTTTTGAGCGACATGCTATACTATGACGTTTTTAAAGCGACATGCTATACTATGACATTTTTAGAGTGACATGCTATACTATGACAATTTTAGAGTGACATGCTATACTATGACGTTTTTAGAGCGACATGCTATACTATGATGTTTTTTGGACCAAAGGCCATACTATGACGTTTTTAGAGCGACATGCTATACTATGACGTTTTTAGAGCGACATGCTATACTATGACGTTTTTTGGACCAAAGGCTATACTATGACGTTTTTAGAGCGACATGCTATACTATGACGTTTTTAGAGCGACATGCTATACTATGACGTTTTTAGAGCGACATGCTATACTATGACATTTTTAGAGTGACATGCTATACTATGACGTTTTTAGAGCGACATGCTATACTATGACATTTTTAGAGCGACATGCTATACTATGACGTTTTTTGGACCAAAGGCCATACTATGACGTTTTTAGAGCGACATGCTATACTATGACGTTTTTTGGACCAAAGGCCATACTATGACGTTTTTTGGACCAAAGGCCATACTATGACGTTTTTAGAGCGACATGCTATACTATGACATTTGTTGGGCGACACTCTATACTATAGGCTTTTTAAACTGACATATTACTATGACTTTTTTTTTGTTTTAGTTTTTTTTGTTTTTTAGCAACATATAAGAATTTGAACAGTTATAAAAATTACTATACTTTTACTTGTGCAATGAAAATATTATTCTATGGCATTTTTTAGACGACATATTATACACTGATGTTTTCTTGAATTACATACTATTTTGACAATATACTGCACTGTGACATTTTTTGAACCACATATCACACATGACAATTTTAGGCAACATCCTATCATTTTGCGCTTTTTGAACCACATAATAATCTATGTTTTGTTTTTTTTCTTGCCAACATGCTGTTCTATGAACTACAGGCCATACTATGTTATTCTTGAGTAAAGCATACTATACTTTGACATTTTCTGAACTACATCCTATACTATGGCATTATACACAGAGTGCTTTGGTTACATGTTGATTTATAATCTAGATTGTTTTCTGTTTTGTTTTTTGACGATATTACCACAGACTTGACCGTGAACACCGTTGACACCCACCTGAGGGAGATGCTGCCTAAGATCTCAAGGCTGGTTGGTCGTGGTCTTTCTGGTCCTGCTCCAGAACGCCTTCATCAACTACGTCTTCTTTTGAAGAGGCCCTCAGATGCTGCAATCTCTGACCTTCAGGAGGAATTGCTACTTTCACTCTGTAACGAGACGGCGGTTATTTTAAAGACCCAGCTCCTGGCGGCTTTGAGTGAAAGTTTAACACCCATCAAAACGAAACTACAGACAGTTAAATCTGAGCTGTCGGTCAATATTTCAAACATCAAGTCCGACCCAGCTGCCCTAAAGCACGCTGTGGGTGAAACGGAAACTTCACTCTCCACATCACGGACGACATCGTTACACTCCAAAGCAGAGCACCCGTCTGCTGAACTTTTAAAAGTGGACTATAAATGTGAAGAATGTGAGCAGCAGCAGACTGTGAGCAGCAAAACAGATGTGATCAGAAAGAAGTCATTTTCTTTTTTCTTTTCTTTCTGGTTGACTTGATGCTGTCAGATGCAGATGTTGGAGCTGATTCTGATCTTTCAGGATAAAAAAGCTGCTTTTCCTTCACAGACTTTTCAGGAAATTATTCTCTCAGGTTTTCTCTGCTATTTATATTTTTATTATCTGTGATTATTTCATTATTTCTTTATTGTAAAAATAAAGTTTGAGGCATAAAGACTCATTCAGTTATTTTAATCCTGAAATCTTTGATGTAGCAGAACTAAACTTCCATTTTCCTTCTTATGCTTCTGATACTAGAACTAAACGTATCTTCAACACGGATCATCTGCTTTTAATGAATCAGCAGCAACATCACAACAACAAATGAGACAATTTTCAACAAATTAATGAAACTGATGTCATTTAAAACTATCAGAGTCTGTTTTAGTGTCAAATTAAAGCTGATTACTGACAACTAGAACATTAACGTTACTGTTTTAATCACATTTAAGTTTCCTGAACATCACATTAATGTCAACCAGCCACAGTTTTATGAACTTAATGAACCACATTACAGGAACACAACACACCTCAGCTGTTTACATGAAACAACACATTAGCTTGATGCTAGGTTAGCTTTAATCAGGCTACGACTGAGCAGCTAGCTCGGTTAGCATCGCTAACATTAAAGCTAATATTTACTATGCTAACTTTCTTCTCTGGTCAACACACACTGAAACAAACTCCACCAACATCTGGAGTGCATGGCACACATTACATCTGACACTAAAGCTGCATATAAAGTGCATTAAAAGCGGCACCGATATAAAAATAAACATTTACTTACCTTATCAGTCCTTTCAGTGTCTGCTGGTAGAATCAGCCGAAGGCAGAAAACTGGTTAAAACAAGCCAACGGGCAGGAAAACTGTCTGTGGAAAATGTTGTGCTGCTCCACCGATAAATAAACCAACAGTTATTATATCAGAATTAATCCAAACGAGGAGAACAGAGTCTCTGCTGCCTCCTCCATAGTACCTGTCCATCGTTCCAGACCAGACTGTCAATCAAGTAGTCCCGCCCCCTGGCTTCGCAAAAACTTTAACACTCTATAAAAAAATCAATATTGATTTATTTTAAGATCGGCCACCTGATCTCTCATTTTGACCATGAAAACTCACGAAAAAAAATGTATGTACAGTCTGTGCACCACTCTGTTTGGCTCCACACTTGCTGATGACCACTTCCGGTTTCAGAAAATGAAAAAACTGACTTTTTTTCGTTTCCGTCTCTTACTGATTTTACTTTCTTGTTATTCTAAATAAAAAACGAAAATCAAAGCATTTAAAAAAAAATCGTATATCCCTTTTTGATCACGAAAAGGAAAACGCCTTGTATTTCAATTAAATTTTTGTATTTTAAAATGAAAATCAAATAGCCACTCGTTTTTTGTTTTTCAATACCCGTTTCAGAACGGAAAATCCAATTATCAGAACCGTACACGGACTGTGGTGGATGTCTGGTGTGTGTGTGGGCCGTGTGTCTGAATGTTTTTGTAAAAACAAAAAAGAAAAAAAAAGTGGGACTGAAACGAGTGAGAGCTCGTATTTGTGCAGGCTACGGCCGAAAACTACAGTTGTAGTTGTCGGCTGAAAAACTACAACTCCCGGCAACAACGTCACTTCTTGTTGATAGGGACGGGAGCCTCTCGGGTATGGACACATAAGAACCATGTGACAGGTCATGGCCACAACGTGATCACGCTTATTTCAACGTAAGAAGTCCTCCAAATACCGATGGTCTGGTTTATAAAGAGTTTTGTTGTGTGCGCTTTATTGTGTATTTTTACAAACCCATCACTGCAACGAAAAAGCACCCTGAGACCTGGTGAATGTGTGAAATGTTCGTGTAACTCCCCAGATTTTACATGCAAAAAGAATTATCGATCTATCTTATCTGGTTTAAAATCTACAGCCAATGAAAAATCAATATGCAAAACGTAGCGCCGGCGCAACGCTGGGTTCTAAAGGGTTTAAGGACCAAACATGGCAGTCGGTGTTTCCAGTGTTTTCTGTCTTTGTGCTGCCTTCAGCGGCTCCTGCTAACTCTTAAATCCCTGTTGACAAATTCATGTTGCATTCAGGTGCTGTAACAAACATACTTGTTGCTGTTGTCGACTCTTCTACAAACTGTGCGGAACTTCTGCAGCCTGTTTTTGTATAGTCGTGATATTTCTGACGGCACCTGAAAGCAGCAGTTTGTGTAGAATGTGTTCAGGTTCTGTGGTTTGTGCTGAACTCTGCGTTTCTGTATGTTGGTGACATTAAAGTATGTTTTGAATAACTCTCTGCTCTGTACTTCACCTGCAATGGTGCATTCAGGGTCACTCTGCCTTTGGACTGTTGTGGTATTGGACTTGTTTCGGAGACGAGGCTCTTTGCTCTCCTGCACATTATTCACTAGTTTCATCGATAAAATTGACTTATTACTTGTTGTTACACCTGTTTAAATTCAATTAACAGTCTGCATTGACCTATTTCAATGTGTCATTTGGCCCTTCAGTGCCTTAGGAGGATCCTGAGGTGTTCCCAGGTCAGATGAGATATGTGATCACTGCAGAGAGGGTTTCTTAAATGGAATAAGGTTTTTCGGACAACCTTCAAATTTTACACAATCTCAAATATCATGAAATATTTGTGGAAAAATCTTTTATGTGTTTTAAAGGTGTGGCTGCATTACAGACAAACAAATACAAATTATATATTTTTGTTTACAAGAAAAACTAGCAAAGCTAAATTCTTGACAGTTTCAATATGTCAGTTCTCGATATTGTTCGTACCAAAGTCACAAATAACAGAGAATGTTTTCAAAATTGGACAAAAAAATAAACCATCACATCATCAAATTAATGTTTAGTATTCCTGCCATTAGCAGCAGTAGAGCTCTAATCCTGGCTAGCATGTTCCCCACGGGCCTTTCACACTGTTCAGAGGTAATCTTGTCCCATTCTTCTTAAATTACTGCTTTTAATTCTTCTAAATTCTTTGGTTTCCACTTTGAAACAGACCTTTTGATAATCCAACACAGATTTTCAATGGGGCTCATGTCCGGGGATTGAGCTGATCACTCTTAGACCTGGGTACTGAGCTCCTGCAACCAAGTTCTACTGGTCCTGGATGTGTTCAAGGGGCATTATCTTGTTGGAACATCCAGTTTTGACGTCGACGGAGCAGTACATGTGCCGAAGGAAGCATGTGGGTTTGGAGAATGGCATAAGTTCAGTGTGCCATCATACACAGTGAGATGACCAACACCAGCAGCACTCATACATCCCCAAACCATGATACTGTCTCCACCATGCTTGACAGTAGGTACTGTACATGCTGGAGATAATGCTTCTCCTGGTCTTCTGCGTACCCTCACATTAGCAGGAGGAAGATAAAGCTGGAAACTGGACTGATCTGACCACAGAATCTTCTTCCAATTCCTGCTGTCCACTTCTTGGGGCTAACTTCTGTCTCTCATCGATCAGGGGCTTTCTGACAGCCTTGTAGGACCTTCAGCCATGATCTAAAAGTCGGCCACGTACAGTGTGGATGGAACACTGGACACCAGTTGGGTTTGACCACTGCTGCTGAAGCTCCTCTGATGTCGTTCGGCAGTTTTTCCTGCACATGTGGATCAGGATGCGATCATTCCTTGCTGAAGAAACCCTTGGATGCTCAGATCTTGGTTTGTCTTCCAAGCTGTTGGTTCATCTGTATTTCTGCAGAGTGTATCCAACTGCAGAAGGACTGAATCTGCACTTCCTGGCTATCTGGTCACAGCTGTACCCTTCCTGGCTGAGAATCTGTGTCTTCAGGCATGTTTCCCGTGTTAAGTTTGTTTGAGCCATTTTTGTCTCTGAAGAACTTTTAAATGTGCTGCCTTTATATAGACATGAAGCATGGCAACAAAAATTTTCTTTTAGTGAAAAGTACTACCTTTATTAGTGAATCACTGGAACCAAAATGACCCAATACTCAAAATTTTGCACATATTTTTATGGAATCAATCAATTTTAAGTTTTTAATAGCTTTTTTAGCATTTGTTTTATATTATGGCTGTGACTGCACTAAAATAAATCGCACTTGAAGACCTAAGAGTGATTCTTAATGCAGTATTTTGCAAATGCATGGCATGTCTGAAAACTTTTTCCCATCACTGTAGTAATAGTAAAAATGCTGCCATCACTGCCAAGCTGTCGCATAACTTCCTGAGAGGACAGATGCTGCAATGCAGATAAACTGTCGCTGATCAATTTCCTTCTCTGTTTGTAGAAATCAGACTCAGGATCACATCTGTTTCAGCGTGACTTTAATGAAAACTATGAATCACCACATTTTAACTTCTATCAACTTTTAAACCATTCGCTTGTGCTAAAACATGATGACAGAAAGATATTTTAGTCTTTTATTTCCTCCAATATATCATATCGATAGTTTCAACACCCACTGAACAGAAAACTAACCAGTAACAGAGCATAATACAACAAAGAACAAAAGATAATTGAATCAAGGGGTCTGGCAGACAAATGTCAATAGCAGAAGTGTGACAACAAAAGGTAAGAGGGGGGTCTGACAGACAGTAACAGATAATAAAAGATGAAAGAATTGTGGATACCCATGGGAAATGAAATGAAGGAGTGGCACTAGAAAATATCTGTAGCAAAAGATTTGTGCTATTTTCTTCATCACAGTTAAATATCTTCAGTATGTTGAGACAACATTTGTTCCAGTGATGGTAACATCTGTGGAAACATGTTGGTTCCAGGTTTTCATTAAAGAAAATTTAGATTGTTTTATACTGATCAGAGTTCTCTTGAACTTTCTGTGTTTGTCTTCTTCTTTGTGTGATTTCTTTCATCCATCTGATGGCCTCAAAGTGCAAATCACTGACAGATTGTTGCTTGTATCTGCAGAAACAACTGGGATGTCCGTTGTGATTTAACATCAGCATCTTCTTATTTATGTGTTTTGGTTTTTTCTGTGTTCATTTGAGTTTTGTCTTCATTATGATTCCACTAATCACAGTTTGACACTGATGCATCTGAAAGGGCATCCGGACGTGATTCTTTTATTCAGGGGAATTCAAGGATCTTGTTCAGATTCAAGGAAGTGAGGTTCATTGGGAGGCCTCAGACATCAACCTGCTCTTCTTTCAGAAGGTAAAGAACCTGTTCAAGTAACTTTCTCTGCTTGGATGCAGCTGCAGCAGCTTCATGTCCTTATTTAGTCAGATGACGAGTCCGTGAAGCTGCAGCGTCATGTTTCCTATCAGTTTAAGAAGAAGTGAGTTAGTGAAGTTTGGATCAGTTGCTGGAGACATCGACCAGGTAACCATGACAATAACAATACTTGCTTTAGTCAAGTTCCTCTCCTTTGGTTTGCTACAAACTGCTCATGTCTGTTGTACTGCTGTTCTTAATGTTTTCATTCAGGTGTGCTAAAGAGTCACAAACTTGACCTTTCTGTCAGTTTTGACACTCGTCAGTTCTGAATACACCCTGTGAGACATGAAGGCAGCTTTGTGATTAGTGTTATTTCTGATGCCTCACTGTGTTGGATTGTCGCTGCTGAAATTCTGTGGTTCTTTGTGGTTGTTTCTTCTTCTTATGTTTTCCGTTAGTGTCAGGATGACCTCCAGTGTATTTTCCGTCCTCCTCGTCTCGCTGGTTTTCTGCGTCTCGGTGGTCGATCCTACCGGCGTTAAAATCAGAATCACCAACCAGGCGCTGAATATGTGTAAGATTCACAAACTAACTGAACCTTTCTTCATCCTGTTTGTGTTCATCTGTGTGTCTGAGGGTACTGAAGATTTTCTGGTACGTTCTGATCAGCTGTTTGGTCACAGGAACATTGATTGAACGTCCTCCTCATCAGTCTGCTTTGTTCTCTGAATGTGGTTCCACAGTGAGGAACCAGGCTCAGGCTATCGTCCAGGAGCGACTGCTCAACCAACCCTTTGACAGGTTCCAGCGTTCAATCTGCACCATCGACAGGTGAGGAGCTTCAGTCAGTCACAGAACCCAAATAATGAAGTGAACTGTGACCAGAATCTGAGGATCACTGCTGTGTGAAAACACCATGTTCACTTTTAGCAGCAGTGGCTGAGTTTAAACTGGTCACACTAACTCCTGTTTGTAAAGAAAACATCTGAATTAAAGATGAAGCCAGATAAACTGCTGTCCTCTCGCTTCGCTTATTACTTTGTCAAACTCAGATGAAAATTTTGTTAAACAATGTATCAGTTATTTTACTTCTGTTTGAGACCTGAGGCGAGTCTCTACATTACCTTCCAATACAACCAAACTGCACCCAATATGGCTTTGAGATGTAATTTAAAATAATCATATTTGACATCGGAAGAGGACTTCAGGTTCTTCAGTCACAGATTTCTGTTTTGTTTTCTGATGTTGTTTACTTACTGGTTTGATTCAGACATTAAAACCTTGAACATGAGTGACAGTAAATCTATGAATTAATGGAAGAAATATGTTGATTAGAAACACGTTTCGCACGTGGTAGTTTCAAATGTGATCCAACAGAAGCTGTGTTTCCCTGGAACTTAACTATGAATGCAGTCTGGTTGAAGAAGAATGTAATTTTGTGGAGACTCCGTTGTGAAATAATTATATTTTCAACCACATTCACTAATCAACACTAGTGTGAATTTGTATTTTTGAGCTGATGCAGGTGAAGCATAGCTGCTGTTTCACATGTGGAGAGGAAAGAAATTCTCATCAGTCAAATCAATCTGTTCATTCAGCTGCTTTTTCCATTTACCGTAGTTCATCTGTTTCACATCAGAGCTCTGCTTCTTCCTCTTCTTCTTCTCAGGCTGACGATAACTCAGCTGACCATCCACCAGGCCGAACTTCGTTTCAGGCAGAACTCGGGTTTCCAGTTTGTTATGCAGAACTTTGAGGCCAGATTCAGCTTTAATCATCAGCTTGACCTGGGTGTCTAGTGAGTTCTCAGATTGACCTGAAGGAGAATAAACCTCTGAGATGGAGAATATCCACCGAACATAGAAAGTAGAAGTTAATTCATGTCACAATAATTATAATAATTATAATTACACAAAACCTGCTTTCATTTCACTTTATCAGGGAAATGTGTGTTCATTTTGTGTCTCTTTGTGGTTGTTTTGTGTTGCTTGGTGGTTTTTTTATGTCTCTTTGTAGATGTTTTATGTCTCTGTTGTTGTTTTGTGTCTTTCTGTGAACTTTCTGCTTCCATTCAAAGAACAGATTGATGAATCAGTTGATCACTTCAACTGTAGATGTTGAGTCTTTCTGCTGTCGTAACTCTTATCTGTTTAATTCTTTAGTCAGCACGCTGGAGCTAAAGAGTTCGTAGCTCAAGGCGTCTCCGCCAACATGGAACTGAGTCTGATCCGAACCCAACAAGGACGTCTGGCAGTCGCCATGCCGACCTGTGAGGCTTCAATTGAGCGGATGACGCTGCTCCCAGGGTAACTGGCGGATCTGGGCAAAGACGAGGGCAGATTGTGGGTTTGCATGAAGCTAATGATGCCTGTTTGTGTTTGTAGAACCCTGCTGAACCTACTGACGGGCTGTCTGCGCCACCTGTTCAATTTCCTGGTTGGTCTTTTCTGTGTTAATCAGTCCTGAGTCAGAGGTTGAGACTGCAGACAAAATAGTGAATAAACCAAACTTTGTCCAGATTAATTTGAACTGAATTTCATTTCAAGCTCTACACCTGCTGGCGACTTTAAGATTCTTGTTATCTTCTAAAACCCATCAAAATTACTCCATTTATTTTTTAAAAATATAGAATAAAGAATATCAAAAGCTGGGGGGAAAAAATCATGACATTTTCAGCTATGTGACAGTTGGTCTTTGTTTCTGTGATGTGTGGTTCCATCAGTAAAACAAACCAAACCTAAAATCAGAATATCTGTTCAAAACATCTTAATTCTTCATGTCTCATTTAAAATTGCAGCAGATGATGTAAAACCAGAACATGCTTCCTGGTTCTGATTCTCCAGGACTGACTCAGCTGAGGCCAACAGTGAAACATTCAGAGAGTTTTCAGGTTGAACTGCAGGCAATGTTTCCACAGAGAGACTGATAGGAAAATCAAAGCTACTGGATCAATAAAATAAATGCAGCATGGCTCAGAAACAATAAACAGAGGAACAAGTTGTTGGAAGATACATTCAGCATGGTGAAACATCATTCTACAGCTGATGAGCAGAGTAGAGAGAAAAAGTCTGGAGAGGAAACATGAAGATAGAAAAATACCTGCAGTATGAGGAGTTCTAGAGTTTTAACATATGAGGAAACATGTTGGACATAGTGGTTTCGTTTTTTTTTTTTTTTTATAATTTTGTGAAATAAATTAAGCTTTTTTCTGTTTGCATTTCTATTTTATGACTCCAACACATCGCCTATCTTGTAAAAATGCTTTTATTATTAAAATGAATGGATTTTGGATTAACTGAGTCCTGCTGATGGAAGACATTTCTGAGTTTTCCCTCCTTCTTCATGTTGTTCTGTTTCCAAAGAGCTGCAGGACTTTAGATTGCAGAGAAAAATTAACCACAGTGAAGCAAAATGACAGAAGCTGCCATGAATTCTGAGGGTTAACTAGTTTGTCTGTCTGTACACAGTTCTGTCCTTTGGTGCAGCGGTTCGCCATCCCTTATGTGAACCAGATGTTGGAGACCATACCGATGAGGGCAGCAGTGTTTCCAGGCTTTGGCATCAGCATCGACTATTCTCTGACCAGAGACGTCCAAGTGACGGCCAACAGCCTCGACATGTCTTTCAACGTGAGAAACTTTATTTACAGCCGTCCTGATCACCTTGAATCACCTGCAGAGTCTGACGCCATGTTGTTTCTTACTGAGTCACATCCTCATACTTCTTCTGACAGGGTTTGGTGTTCAGGGAGGGTGAGAACATTCCTGCACCGAATCCTGCTGTGGAACCAGTTTTCACTCAGAACAACCTCATGGCTTATGTGGGCGTCTCAGAGTTTGTCTTCAACAGCGCCGCTGTGGCCTTCTACAACGCAGGAATCCTGGGCAAGAAGTTTGAGACGGTTGGAAAGTCGCCCGACACCACAGAGATGACTGATACTACTCAGTCGCAGAAGATGAAAATAATTCCAAGACAGATGAAACTATAGATGTGATGATTAAAGCATCAGGACAATTTTGTCATTCTCAGAAAACAGGATAGAAATTTTTTCATAGTATCATGAAATTAACAACACAAAACAAGCAGAGAGACCAGGGATGTTGGCGATCAGGTTTTTTTTCTTCTTTTTATTGCTCCCAATCTAATCAAACTCATTTAATATTTAATATTTCTGCCAATACCAGATACTATTTTTACAGATAAGACAAACTTCATATATTGTAGATCAGCTGTAGTACCTGGTTCTTCCACTAGGTGGAGTCGCTTACTGTTTAGTGGAGACCAGAGGAGGCGGTATATCGGTGATGAGCAGAGAGCATTGTGGGAGTTCAGCTAACAAAGGAGCACCATGGCAAATGACGTTTGTTACCTTAAACTGAACCTATGTAAGTGACGTTGTCCTCTTCCTTCCACAACAGATCACCTCAAAAGCTGCCAAACGTTATTTAAGATTTCGGCAGTTTTTCTCGGTGAGTAAAAATAAAACACTTCAGAAAGAAAACTGCTGCTCAACACCTTTCCTACAGTTACAAACAGATGTGATGCAGGACGGAACAGCTACAAAAGAAATATGTTTTCCATGTTTTTTGTAAAATATCTGACAGACTCTGGTTACTACAACTGGGTCAATATATAATTGAAGGACTTTTGAAGTCCATGAGATATATCTTGCATGCATTTTTATTAAAAGTAAAATTTTAAAAAATAACGTTTTTTTAAAAAATGCTTTTTTAATGTGATGATGTTTTTTTTTATATTCATTATGATCATGTCTTTACAAATTCCATAATTATTTATTATGGAAGCAATCACTTAATAAAAAAATGACTGGATATAACTAAAATGTCAGCTAAATAACCATCCGAATTTAATAACAACCACCTTCTAATGAGCTAAACAAGAATAAAATGAGCTTGTTCAGAAATAGTTTTGATCGTGTTTTTTTATTAAGTTGAGATAATCATGACAGATATATCAAATTCTATATGGAAAATACCAAATTATATTTGTGTCCGAGAAATCATTTTCAACTAAGTTACCCGTTACAAAAACACCTCTCAAGGAAGTGTGTTAATTCCAGATCACATGACCTGCTCCACATGATGTCATTTCCTCCTGAAGAAAAGACTGGCGAGACTCCAAAGCTTCCTGAGTTATTTAATATAAAGTAGTGTGTGAGTCAAGGGTGGATTTATCGCGTGTCAACAGGTTTACTACAATATCTTTATAAATAACCTTCAATTTCAATTTTACTCAATTGTATATATAATATTTTAGAAGAATCTTTGTCTGAAAATGCCATGTGGTGTTTGGTTTTAGGCGGACATTTTGATTTTAGGCCTGAAAACAGCAAAAATGTCAACTATGATACCTGTCAACTATGTTACAAAAAGTCCCGCAATTATATATTGACCCAGCTGTTCCTGATGCTGTGTTTCCATAGCAACCATGGCGTATGAAGGCTCCCCTTGCTGCTGCCGTCGAACTGACAGAGCCTCCAAGAATCAGCATCACTCAAAGGCAGGGAGTCACGGTGAACCTGAGAGTCCGAGTCAGTGCAGCATCAGTGCCGGCGAACAGAGAACCTAAAGTCATAACATCAGTATCTTCGGTGAGAAACAACCAACCACGTCACTGCTTAAAATATTAAACACATCACAGCATTTACAACAAACATTATTTTTAATGAATTTTATATGACACACTGTGGCATTTTTATTGACTTAATATGACACTTTATTTTGGTTTAGGAGACATGCTACACTATGACTTTATTACTGTTTGAACAATAAGCTGTGGAATAAATTCTTTAGGACATTTTTACAACACGTGATGCTGTGGCAATTACATTGACTTTTCAACAGCATACAGTACTATATTGTTTTACGTGACATGCAAAAATATGACTTATTAATTCCGTTTTTCGCGACATGCTATACTGCGATATCTTTATTGACTTGTGAATGATATGCAATGACGTTTCAATTGACTTTGACATTACATTCCATACAATGATATTTTCACTGACTTTTTCAATGACATTTTTGTATAGACATCAGGATATAGGAACAACTTTTGATTCATGTTATTTGCATAATATAATGCAGCAACATTTTTTGTTATTTTTAAAAAGCATGCTATACTATGAAAATTTCGTTGACATTTTTTCATTGATTATGTCTTAATGCTAAAATACAATGTTTAATTACATTTTCAATGATTTATTAGCAGCATGCTATACTATACATTAACAATGAAGAAGGGAATGGGAGACTGCTACAGGATGTGTAGCTGTGATGATCTGCTGGATGAGTTGGTTCAGGAACACAGAGACAAGGAGACACTTCTGCATAAAGCAAAAACAGTAAGAGTCGAAACTAAAGTAAAACATACAACAAAAAAACCCAGCTTAAACTGTAGAAAAGGACTTTTAACAAGTCCGCAATTCATAGTCAGAATTTGTTTAAAAATAACAGAAACTAGTGACATTTTTGACGACATACTAAACTATGAGTTTTTTTTTTTTACACAATTTGGACGAGATACATAGATATAACGTTTTTCTGCCACATTTTGGACAACATCCTACGAGGTTCTTGTCAAAGTTGTTTTTATTTTGGACGACATACTAAACTATGACGTTTTTGTCCAATTTTGGACGACATACTAAACTATGACGTTTTTGTCCAATTTTGGACGACATACTAAACTATGACGTTTTTGTGACATTTTGGACGACATACTAAACTATGACGTTTTTGTCCAATTTTGGACGACATACTAAACTATGACGTTTTTGTCCAATTTTGGACGG
>NW_026559442.1:0-23673 GCF_022539595.1 Amphiprion ocellaris | reverse complement strand
CAGAAATGCAGAGCTGAACATTATTAGCAACTAATATGTGAAATTAGAAGCTGCTTCTGTTCTGTAACTAATAGCATCAAATAAGGTGTATATAATATACATATAGAAACAAACACTAACACTTGTAGACAAAAAGTTGTGAAAAATGTAAAAGTTAGATAGATGAAAAAGTAAGCCCTTTAATAATGTGATAGCAGATGCATTTGCAATGTACAGGTAAGAGGCAAGAAGAATCAATAGAAAATGGAAAAAAAATACAAAAACTATGCATAATTCTTTCATAAGTGGAATTTAATATATTGCACAGGTTCCTCTGGGTGTGGAAAATATAGATATTGCACAAAATTTTATACATTGAAAAGAAATAATACTGACGGATTCTTCCATTAGTAGAAATACTGATAAAATACACACTGATATTGCACAGATTTTTGTATATGTAGAGAAATTTACATTATACAGCATGTTTTGATTGTCTACATGATGCTCCAGAGTGAAATAAATCAGTTTCTCCATGTTGTAAAAGGATCATAATTCATATTTTAGCATCAACTCTCACATCAGAGTGTCCTCTTTAATTTAAACCATGTTAATGAGGTTTGCGACGACATGTTTTAAACATTAAAGCTGCTGCAAAAGTAGGAAATAAATGAGAATAAAAGCACCAGCAGTAAGATTAGTACTATAAATGATAATCTAATGCATCATTCCAGTTCAGATCTTTTTGTTTTTTGAGTTTGTATCATCTTTTCTGCCGTTTCAAAGCTTCCTGTCCTCATTTTCAGCTCCGTCCTCCTCAGTTTGGAGGGTTTCTGAGAAGCTGGAGGGTCTTCAGGCTGCCTCCGTCCTGATCAAGGCCCTTCCCTCCTCCTCCTCCTCTTCCTCCTCCTCTTCTTCTTCTTCCTCCCTCTCAGACACAAAATCACTCTCTCTTCCTCCCCCTCTTTCTCCTGATTTCCAACTGTTTCTTTCCCAAGGACTGAATTGTAAATTTGCCCAAGAATCACGGCGACGTTGCAGGGTTCAGGAGGTGTTGCTTTGGTTCTCATGTTTTTTTTTCTCTCTCCTCCCAACCAAAAGTCTCCCCCCTTTCGTTTCTCTCCCCTCCTCACCCACCACCACCACCACCACCTTTCTCTTCATCTTGAGAATCTAACGAAACCCATCGAGTGCCGGAGAGCCTTTCAGCATCTCTCCACTCCTTTCTGCAGGATTTTTTTTTCCTACGAGGTCCAGCTGGTGAGTCTCGGCTTCGGGGTCTTTTGCGGCCTCCTCAAGGTCTTTCTTTTTTTTTTTTTTTTTTTTGTTTTGTTTCCCTCCCACCCTGTGCAGTCCTCGACCTCCACCCCAAAGGAAAAATGAGGCTGTTTCTCCTTTTTTTATTTGCCTCCGTCGTCGTTTTGCAAAAAAAGGGGGAAAGCCCGATTAGGATTTTTCTTTTTTTTGATACCGTTCCATTTTGAGGTTTATCAGAACCTGCACAATAGCCCTCGGTTTGTTAAGTCCTCTCCTTTAAAAAGGGAAAAACTAAAGCAGCGTGTACTGTGTTGCAGCTTTTCTGGCTAGAAGGGAGTCTATTGTGCTGTGAAAAGAAGAAGAAGGAAAAAAAAGCTCACAAAACCTGTGAAACAGAAAGAGAAAATGGTGTGAATGAGCAGCTCTCCCACCATTCATTTTCCTCTTCATGCAGGCAAGAAAAAGAAGTGTTATTATGTGTCACAACAAGGAGGAGGAAGAAAAAGTAATTCTTGCGCTTTTTTGTTTCCTCAGAATTGGGATAGAGGAGGAGAAGGTGGGGGAGAGAAACGCAACGGACAGAAAACAAATTAAATGTTTTTTTCCCTCTCTTGTTCTTTGTGAATTTAATTGTTGCTCCCACCTCTTTCCCTTCCCTCGTCTCTTTTCTCTCACAGTCTCGAGCTGTTTCTGTTTCCTTGAGATGTCTTCCTTCCCACTCCCGTCTTTATTAATCATCTCTTTTATTCCGCTAATTCCTGGTTACCTGCAGCGATCGGTTTGTTCTCCTCTGACACCATGAGGTGACATAAGGTCGTTATAGACTCGGTGTGTGGGTTGTTAAAAAGCAGGATTCACTTTATTTTTTCCTGCCGGGAGATAATTGTCTTGTTCGCTAAAAGCAAGCCGCATTAACATATGTATGAAGGAGACATCATGTTGACAAAAAACACCCTTTTAGCGCACCTTTATTTCATCCTACAAGTGCATTAAGAGCATAAAACATCCCTTCTGTCATTTATTAAATCAGCTGATGTTATTGCTGGCCGTTTTTTAAAAGCATTTTTCATCTTCCTTTGTCTCAAGTTTTCACATTATTATGTATTATAAGCCAGACAATATGAACAAAGTAAAAGATTTCCTCCTTTTTTTTTTTTAACAATATTTGTTTTGCCTTTATAAACTGTTTAGTTTACAGTTGAGCAAAAACCCCTATGAGTCACCTTGATGACTTTGCATTTTGAACAGGTAACTGCACTGCAAATTGCACCTTAACAAGCACTATACATATATATATAGACAGAGATGAAAACACAAGTGCAGCAAAAATACATTATAATGAGCCTCGTCTCCAAATAATTTGCCCCAAAGAAGATCTAAAGGCTGGATTTAAAGCTTTCATTGAAACCTTATGCAGTAACAGTTCATAAACCTTAGGAGCTTTATAATTAGTTATAGCATACATATACAGTTTTAAGCCGTAATTCTCCATCTGTGATGCTCATATATCAAGATTAGAAGTCAAATATATTGTAAAACTACTAGAGCAGAGCTGTAAAAAGACTTGGCTGGAATAGCAAAGACTGCAACTTGACTTGAGACTTAAATCTTATCTGTCCACCTGCTCCAAAATGTATTCTCATTTAGCTGTTTTTGGTCTCAACCAACTCCTGAGACAAACTCCACCATGTTTACCACCAATATGAGAGCAGTCAGTAAACCAAAACAAACCAAAAAAAAAGCTGTGTGCAAGACAGCTAAAAGATGAGCCGAAACTCACCGTACTTGTCCATAAAGTCTGGCAGGCTGCAGATTTGGGTGTCAGTTCTCTGAAGTTTTCACCACTACGAGCTACTTTTTTTTGTCACTTTTTTCATGTCGTATGATATTAAAAAAAAAAAAAAAAAAACATTAATTGCAGTTGCTCAACCTGAATATTTATTGGGCCTGCAGATGAAAGGACTTGGTTATCTGGAAAACACAGCTTTGAAGAGAAAATATTCAAATGATGTGTCATGTTAATTGTCAGTTTTTGTAGAAGTGAAAGACTTTTCACTTCCTAGCTTCTTTAGTTCTCTGAACCTCAAGTAGATTCTGGGCGTCACATTTTTCCCTCACTGTGGGTTCATTTTCCCCTGCAGTATAAAAACCTGCACCTCTATAGAAACAGCAGTTAAAAATGTCTTCTGTGCAGTGTGATGCAGTTGTAATGCCTTAAATCATGAAAAAAATAGTTAGATTTCACTGATTATTTATTTTTTATAAAAAGATGAAACCTGGAATCAACATGTGCATCATTTTTATAGATGCACACAGGTGTTACCAGCGCTGGAAAAAAAAGATGAGGACTCTCTATATCATAGATAATTTACTACTTACATTTTTAAATTTGTTTCCATATTTGTCTCCTATCTGTCTGCATAAACACTGCCTGCAGTTCAACCCAGTTCAGCTGAAAACTCTCAGTTTTAACCACATGACTTTTGATTGCAGCAGAGTCACTAATAGATTCACGGTTGCAGAGTGGAATGCGAAAATATTTAGGTTTTTACAGAATTTGATTTGAGTAAATGGTTAATTTTTAGCAAATTTTTTAACAAGGCATGTAGAATAAATATCACAATTGTAAGCTTAGATTTGGTTACATTTTTAAACAAGATACACAAAATATAGCGACTTTTTATGCAAAATTAGGATTTCAAACTCAGATTTGGTTAAGTTTTCCGACAAAACGGCGCCTCACACAATGAGTAGCTCAAAGAACATTGGAAATCCAATGATTCTTTCAACTATTCATTGTGAGAATAGAATAGAATAGAATAGAATAGAATAGAATAGAATAGAATAGAATAGAATAGAATAGAATAGAATAGAATAGAATAGAAATCCTTTACTAATCCCTGGGGGGAAATGTTTTTTGCTACAATAGAAAGAGTCCAGTTCCCACCATCATAAATACAGATAAAGAAGTAAAAATGTGCAGTAAATAAAAAATACACAATAATATAAAAAGCAGTAAATGTACTATGTAAAGGACGTACAAGCGTTACAGTGTACATCGTGTAATATGTGCTGCAAATAGTGTCTAAGAGCGCAAGAGTATTGATAAAAAGTGTGCAATTTCAAGCTACAGAACTGGAGAAAAATTTTCAAACAAGACACACAGAATAGAGCAACCTTCATGCAAAATCAGGATTTCAAGCTTAGATTTGGTTAAATTTTCTACTCACAATGAGCAGTTCAAAGAACGTAGGACATCAGACAAATCTTTCTGATTAATGCTGTATTTCTGGAACTTTTTTTAACCTTTAGATGCACAAGTGATTGGACCCTGCACTCTTCCATTAGTGGGTCAAAAATAACCTGTATAATGCAAATTATTATTCTTAACAAAAATGACAAAAAATACCAGAAAAACACATTGATTCTTACGTGTTTTTATTTGTTGTCATTTGGGTTGAGATTTTTGTCCACACAAGAATGATTTCATGTTTGAAATATGTTTATTTTTCACTTTATAACACATTTTGAACATTTTCATAATTGCAAAAGAAGAATATTACACAGAACAGCAATAGAAGAATGCCAACCTCCATTTTGTTGACATTTTTCCACTGTTTTCCTCATGATTTCAAGCTTAGATTTGGTAAAATTTTCCAACAAAACAGCGTGTCTCACAATGAGTAGTTTGAAGATTCTTCGAACTACTCATTGTGAGGCGCTGCTTTGTCGGAATAAATGTCACAATTTTAAGCTCAGAATTGGCTACATTTTGAAACAAGACACACAGAATAGAGCAAATTTCATGCAAAATTAAATCAGGATTTCATGCTTAGATGTGGTCAAATTTTCCAACAAAACTGCACCTCAGAATGAGTAGTTCAAAGAATGTTGGACATCAGATGATTCTTTCTGTTTTCACAGTTTCTGGCTCCGATTGATGCTGTAAATCTGGCATTTTTAAAACCCTGTATAACCATTTGTATCATATTTGATACACGAGTTTCTGAGTCGGCTGCACAGTGGCGTAGTGGTTAGCACTTTCGCCTTGCAGCAAGAAGGTCCCTGGTTCACGTCCCGGCTTTCCCGGGATCTTTCTGCATGGAGTTTGCATGTTCTCCCTGTGCATGCGTGGGTTTTCTCTGGGTACTCCGGCTTCCTCCCACAGTCCAAAAATATGCTGAGGTTAATTGATCATTCTAAATTGCCCGTAGGTGTGAATGTGAGAGTGATTGTTTGTCTCTGTATGTAGCCCTGTGACAGACTGGTGACCTGTCTAGGGTGTCCCCTGCCTTCACCTGAGTCAGCTGGGATAGACTCCAGCCCCCCCCATGACCCTAGTGAGGATTAAGAGGTGTATAGATAATGGATGGATGGATGGAGTTTCTGAGTCCTCTATCTCATCAACATGATAGATAGTTTAATAAATAGGACAAAACTAGTTTTTGTTTCTAAAAATCAAAGCAAAAAGTTGCCAAAACTGCCCTTTATCTTAAACTAAATTATACTCCTTTTTTTCAGTTTTTGTTTTTTTTGTTTGGTGGATTTTGTTAAAAGGGTCACTAAACATCCAAATAATTAGAATTATCTGGCTGTTTTTTGATGGGTCAGGCTTTACAGGGGTAAAGACAAGACACCTTTCATGCCTAAATTTGAAGGCAAATCGTCGCTAAACTGCTGGATGTTTTCCACACCTGAGATTAGTGGTAGTTTTTCTGTATTTGCCTATAAAAAGCTTTTTAATCTATGTGTAACGTATCACAGTGTCTGCTAATCTGACCAGTGTTTGGCCAGAGGTCATTCAGCCGACTGCAGGCAGCCGCTCTGTTGTTAACTGTGGGGCATCGTGCCAGTCTGGCTGCCAAGTAAACCGGGATGCCACCACACACACACACACACTCACACACTCACACAACACACACACACACTGAGGCGTGTCAGGTTTTTGGCAGGCGCTGACAGAGCTCTGGTGGGCAACCTTCACGGAACGCTAAGAACGACAACCAAACGGCGGCGAGGAGCTTTTCAGATTGGCTCCGTTTCCTCTTGGAAAATACGTCGGCCTGTGATTTTCCTTCACAAAGTCCTCTCCAACAGTTTTCTTTGCCCCCCCCTTTATCTTTTTTGTTTCATCCCGACAACAAAACGCCACCTTCGAGCTGTTTGTAGAGTCCGTGTGTTTGTTTGTTTGTACAAAGAGGATGAATGTAATCGCCTTTTGGAGAGTCGGCACGAAACACCAGATTGACAGATGTTAGCCGGATTACCTCAGTGCTGCTTTCAACACGATCCAGCAGCAGTTTTGTTTTCATGTGTGTGTTTTTTGTGTGCTTGACAGGTGCCAAGGAGATTGATATTGCAGCGACTCTGGAGCACCTGCGGGACCAAAGGCCGGGGATGGTGCAGACGAAGGTAACCAACACCTGAACCCTGTCTGTTCATGTGGAAATCCTTTGGTTTGGGGCACAGATGATGCCTTAAAAAACACACTTTAACAATCTTATGTTTATGTTTAAAGTTCCACAGATTCACAGAAATCCTCAGACCTAAATAAATAAAAGCTTTTCACACAGCATTTACCACAGAGCAGGAGGTGCTAGATAAATCGATTGCATACCGAGAAAAATAAACCTGAAATAAGTAGTTTATTTTGTTCATTTTTACAGGGGCAGTAATGGTGCCAGAGTTAGCAAGCAGATAATTTGCACAGAGATAGTAAATAAAATGAGTCAAAAAACAATAAATAAAATCAGTGAAACCTATAAATAAAAGATAATCATTGGTTGTGACAATCTGTGGCTGGTTTTAAACACTGCAAAGCTTACTGAATCTCAAATGTTCATGACTGCTTTAACTGCAGATTGACCAAAAGCTGTTTTATTCTGAGCTAAATAACATCTAGTAGATGTTCTGGTTTTACTGTGCTTGAAAAAGTGAAAAATACAGACCAAGAAAATTTTAAAAAACTAGATTCAGTGTGTTAATCAGTGAGCTGTAGAGTTGCTGGTAAAGCCATGCTAGCAGTTTCCCTTCGATTCCAGTGCTTATGCTAAGCTAAGCTAATTAACTCCCACCTCTAGTTTCATAGTTGAAGCATCGGTACCAAGCTCATTCCCATCTTAAATGTTCACACTGCTCAGTATTTAGTTATTACAGACACCGACTTGTGACGTTACATCGTCTCTGGTGGTAAATATTCATGTATTGAGTCTTCGCACAAACACAAATGTCGATGCAAAAATGGCAAAGGGCAAAAATTTAGTGAATGTAGCACAATCCAAAGTGTCCTACAACCGGTGAATGTAAACAAAGCCGTCTCATAGTGCCACGTGATAACATACTCGTCCACTCCATTAGCCAGCTAGTTCCACATAGCCAGTTCCAAAGTAAGAACGAAACACTATAGGTCGAGGACGTCGTAAACCGAGGACCCCCTGTAAGCATCTGCTTACTTCTCTCCCGCTCTCTGTGCTCACATATACTTTATTTTAATAGTCATATTCTCAATAAAGCTGCACTCAGTTCCGTATTTTTCTCTTTTCGTTGTCAGACAACAGAACGAACAGAAACTGAAACTTTGAGACAACATGTGAACCAACAGCCACTTACGAGCTGCTGCTCTGCAAAATCCTGGTTTTATAACGTCTGATAAACTCGCCAAACACTGACGTTAAAGACGAGGGGGCTGGGGTGGGCGGGGTTGGGGTTTGGGTGGCGGGTGGGTCCTCGTGCCCCGGGCCGCCTGGGTCGGTCTTGGCGCGCTGGGGGTGTCGGTAGCTGCTCCCTCTTGTTCTCCGGGTTCGCATCGTTCACGGTGGCCCCGGTGGCTCTCTGGGGGCCCCGGTGGCTCTCTGGGGGTGCCACCCTGTGGCTCCTACGGCCCGGGGGGAGGGGTGCCCTGTTGGCTTGGCCCTGCCTTGCCGTGATTGCTGTTCTGGGCTTTGGGGTTCTTCACACTTGCATGTTTGATCAGGTCTCGCCAGCTACTGCCGAGTCCCATTTCAGCGAATGATGGGATCCACCAGAATGTGCTGAGGCTCTCTCCAGAGTCTCTACCCTAAACTCATTCTCTCCTTCACTAGTATCCTCTTCTGGCCTATTCTATTCTATTCTATTCTATACTATCAAGACATCCACAATTATGGTGCTCAGTACTGTTTGTTTAATTATTTATTTATTGAATCTCTTTTTCTTTTGTGTTGGTTTTCTTTTTTTATTTTTATTGATGGGCAGTTAGTAGTTGGGAATAACACACCACCTTACAATCTTTAATTGCAATAGCACCGCCTGTTAATTTCTATCCCTGTTCGTCCTGTTCGTCCTGTCCAGTCTTTGTTTCCCCCACACATCACTGAGGTGTAGCACTGCCCTCCCTGGCTTATAATAGGGAATTCTAATAAAGAAGGTCTGCTTAGCTTTCAGGGAGGGCTGGTGATGGTCACACACATGCACTAAATATTAAAATATTTGGCTGCAAGACTAAAATATGCATCAATCTCATACAATGTTGACACCTCTTTTGTGGAGTTAAACAATGAGAACAAATGCAGACAAAAAATAAATGAATAAAGTCAAAGTGCTTTACAGGCAAGCAACAGTTAAATCACAATAAAATGAAAACTGATAAAAACAATGGCTGAGAAGACACATAACAATATATAATCAACAAAAGACACTTTATTAGATTAAGATCAAACTTAATTTTCCAAACTACCCAAACAGCAAATATTAAAATCGAATTCACCTTTAACAGCTGCAGGATAAAAAAAAAATCCATGTATTAAGAGATGCATAATTATTATACAATAATACATAATTTTGTAATGGTCCATTCTACATAATGAGTACTTTTATTTTTGGTACTTTCAGTGTATTTTGATGTTAATACTTCTGTACATTTAATTGAATAAATGCAGGATGTTTCCTCGTAACAGATCATCTCTACACTGCGATCTTCTTACTTTAATACAGAAGCTCAGTTTTTCTTCCACCGCTGCTGATTTTGTTTATTATGAGCAAAGGTTGTTTCCAGCAGCTCCATCAAACAATCCCAATCACTGATCTGATGACTGAGTGTGAAGAGATTAAGGGAGAAGCGATGACGACACGTTACATCATGCAGAAGTCGGGATCGAAGACGTGACCTTTACGTCACGCTGCTGTCTCTCTAACAATCAATCATGCTTCCATTAAAAGTTCACTTTATCTGAAAGCCTCGGGTTGGCTGGTAATCTTCAGGCCCCATTGTGAGAAAGGCTGGATTTGCAGTGGGTTTTTTTTTTTCTTCTTTTTTGGGACTCACTCCTCCACATCAGTTAAGATCAATTGATTTCTGAAAAGCAATTGAACAGGGATTACAGTCGGGTCACACAGGAATATGTACAGAATTCAAACGGTGACTAAAACCTGGTCCCAGAGCAGCGCTGCCAGAGGTTCTGATGGAGCCTTTTTAGATTTAGAAACTGGATGAAAAGTCAAGAATATGTTTTTGAAATGGAAACAGAGATCCATGCAGTCTTTTTTTAAAACAAACTATTATAAGGTCAGAATACTGCATGTATTGTCTATATCATGTCCTGTTTCAGTCTCTGCAGCTTTAAATGAATTGCCATTGTCCTGCATATTCCAGTGAAAACCAAGCGAAAGCACATTCAGATCCAGAATATAGACATAACCCATTAAGAGCAGTCGCACTGGCAACAAAACTGTGGAGCTAAACCAAACTAGAATCGCATCCAAAACTGAGTTGGACTCCTGCAGAAGTTGTTACAACGATACACAATGTTTTCATGCAATGATGTTACCATTTCTGAAGAAAAACTTTCCTCTTGACCACTGCCAGGGAATGCTAACAAGCTAGCTAGCTGAGTTAAGTTGCAATGTAGCACGAAAGTCGACATGAAAACATGGTACACCGCACTCCTTTACTCCTTTAATGTTGCAAAACGGTCTTAAAGTTTCAAAAATTTCAGATTTTCCCTTTAGGATTTCAGTTTTAGGTCAGCTCTGGCCTGGTATACAATCAAAACTAACAATAACCTTAGCTACATTAGCTGCATAACATGCTTAACCCATGATCCTGTTAATGGTGAATGTAAAATAACAAACTGGATCCTCAGGTGGCAATTTTTAGTCAAAAATGTTTCGTCTTTCATTGAGTTTAATTCTGTAGATGGAATCACAACTGCACAGTCAAGTGAATGAACTGAGGGCAACGAGCACCACAAGTTAGTTGTTCTCCTTAGCTGATAGCTAAACAGCCTCCTTGAAAACCACACAAGCTCCACGGAGTTCGTCAAAAACCAGTTAATCTACAGCATACATCTAGGGTTACTAAACAGGCTGACGAGGGTCAAAACGTCACCTGAACTCCATTATTATGAGCAATACATGCATTTAATTCGAAATTTCCATCACATTCCTCAGTTCCTCGCAGTGCATGAAGGCATTTGTGTTCACTCTTGCAGCCAACAACTAATGCAGCATGCCAAAAAATACCAGGATGTCCGCCTACATCCGGTTGTTTTTTGCTTTCCTGGCTATTCTTACCCAGAATCCACTGCAGATATGTCACGTATGCCGCAGTGTTGAATCTAAACAACATTAAACAACAGAAAAAGCACAGAAGAGGACACCTTCATTCCATACTTTAGCCTCTTTAACTTTAAATTCTGCCCAACAGGGTGCACCTGTCCGTCCTAATTGCATGTACGCTGCATGCACCAGTGCTGCATTATGTACTTGAGGTTTTTTGGACATTGGTTGAATACAGGTTTTGTGCCTTTCTTATGGAATGAGCATTGTGAAATCACCTTGACTTGCTTTATAATCAAGAAAGACTCTTTACTGTCCAAAATATGAAACATTTTTGTTAATATATGAAGAGTAAAGATAAGGAAAGCTAACAGGGTTTAGCTAATTTCAGCTAGTGAAGCTTTTGTGACTGTTAATACATATCTTGTACATTCCACCGTTGAACCGTCTCCAGAGATTTTCTAGCTACAACAAAGACTCGATCCTCGTCACACTGTACACAGAACGACCGCAGACCATCCTGGAAACAATTACCGGCTGATCTGTGACCATAATTAGAAAGAAAACCCAGGATGTGTGTAAAACATCTGCGGTATCAATCCCGGCTTGATTAAAGCATGTATGCTGAGTGAACGGCTGTCACACATTGATTCCCCTCGTGGCCTCGGCCCAAAATCAACTGCTAATTTGCTAAATTGCTAAATTTACCACAATTTGATCTAGTATTCATACTAAGTCACATTTAATGAAGAAAAACACAGCAAACACTGTTCTTTGCTGCGTGATCTTTGGTTGGTGTGCAACTACAGCATCAACTGTAAATCAAAGTATACACTAAACCATATTTTCCCAGAAACATAGGAGGCTAACAAAGTTTTCAGTCCTTAAAGGCATCACAAAACCTCAGTAAGCTCAGAAAACTCAGGAACTGCTGCTTTTTGACATCCTCATCGGAACTATACTTATTTCTGGTCTGGATGTGGTGTCCTGCTGGGGTTTAGGCCTCTAGGTTCCAAATATTTACAGTCTTAATGGTCTTTCATGCAATGTTATTTTAGATAATACCTCAAGGCAGCAGCTTGTTTGGTCTTTTTAATGTTCCCTTTGCTGTGTACCATAAAGAAGCAATTTTCCCAGTTTGAGACCAAACCTCAACCTGATCCAACAGCTTTGGGATGAAGAACCAGGACTCATCACTCAGCATCAGCATTCATGTTTCCGTACCATATTTTCATGTGCATTTTGAAGCATTTCATTAGCTAAAAACTGCAAAAATTGTTCCCCAGTTTTACAAAAAAAAGTTTCTATGTATGCTTGAGGTGGTTTTTGATGTTTTCGAAAACAGTTTATGCACATTATAGAAGACAGAAACATCATTTTTTTAGAATAAATTCTGTCAAAGCCGACCTTTAACTCACATGGCTGATGAGCTGTTCTGATTTTTTTTTTTTTATTGTTTTCACCTTCAAATTTCATGAAACTCTGCCGATACAGTCTGACATGCAGGAATATGTACAACTAACCCAACTGGAAACAGCCTTTGAAGACTTCTCTAGATTTTTTCTTTGTAGATGACTAAAGTATTTTTCTTCGAGATTCTTTACCATTTAGCAAATGTTTCCAGCTTCTTCTTTTCAATATATTACAGCGATGAGTAAAACTGTGCAGTCAAGTTTATTCACTCCAAAGTGGTTGAAGGAAACAAACCAAGTTCACATTTTCCTTTTCCATTTTTTTGCGGCATTTCTAAAGTTTGCATCTAATTCACTTGGGAAATTGATGGAAACACAGCTGGTATTGGACATCACTAAAGTTGTTGAGGCTGAATGGGAGCAAATCCCTGCAGCCAGGTGGTTTAAAGTCTGAAAATAGAGGAGCAGAAGCTGTTAAAGCAGCAGATAAATGCTGAGCTATTCAGAAGTAGCATCTGGATGAGATGCATGAAGATTTTGTAGCAACTTAGATCTTGTTCTACCTGGATTATTGCGACTTGACACTAAGAGAACACTGTTAAGAGAGAAACTGTATTTGAGCAACAAAAGTAGGATTTCGTGGGACTTTGTTGTTTAGCCAAGGCGGATCTTCCAAGTTGTTTCTGCAGAAACACTGAGGTTCATCTTCTTGCCAAACTGTTTGTTCACAGCAGGCGTCACTGGAATCAGATTCTGACTAATCCTGTCTCCTTTCCAGGGTTTTATTCCTACATGGATATTTCACCACTTTTTCCTTTCCTCTTTCTCGTCTCCCTGCAGGATCAGTTTGAGTTTGCGCTGACGGCCGTCGCCGAGGAGGTGAACGCCATCCTGAAAGCTCTTCCCCAGTAGGAAGAAGCTCCGACTGGAGGATCCTCACTGCTGTCGCCTCCCTTTGTTTCCTCCTTCATTTATCTCCCTTTTTGTGCTTCACTTCCACCTCATTCTGTCTCGTTCTCCTCTTTCTGTCCTTTCATTTAATCCAAGTTTTCCGTCTTCATTTGTCTGCCTCCTGTTTCGTCTCCTTTCTTTCCTTATTTCCTCCCCTCCTTCCATCTTAGTAAACATTGTGCCAGGAAACCGTTGAACCAGTCCTCTACATTGATAGACCTTCCTTCTATTGTAATGATCCAGTCAGCCTGTTTTCCCAAAGTTGCATTTCACTGCTGTTAAACACATTTTTTGATAGATTGCTAACAAAAAAAACAAACAAAAAAAAGGTTTCTCTATGTTCTCTTCAGAGTATATTTATCATATTTTCTGTTCCTACATCAACGTTAGCATTAGCCGGGTATGGCAGCTTTTGGAAGCATCTACTATTGGTTTAGCATGATCCAAATTAAATCTTTGGAGCATATATGATAAATATATGTAGGAGTTCCTGAATGATGTTGTGTTTGCCAAACCTGAGTGTTTTACCGAATCGATGCTCCCGGTTGGTCTTTGTGTGACGTTGGTCATCATGTCTATATCACAAAAAATTCATGTTCGTGTCCGATAATTAGTGCCATGCTTTCTGATCAGTATGCTACAGTGTCACAGTGCAACTTGTCTGCATCCGGAAAGGTCGATAAGAGTGACTTCACTTCCTGGGGAGGTTTATTTTTCTTTTGTGAAACTAAGTGGCGAGGCAGTAAAATATAAAACGCTCCTCGATATCCCACTTAAATAAGAGATTCTGTTACTGGAAAGGAGGTGAAACAACATGGATGTTGTTTTTATTTTTGTTTTTAAGTGTTGTTTTTTCTTTTTTGTATCATCTTAGTAGAAGCAATATTGTGTTTCTTCAATCTGAATCGTTCTCTCTTGTGGACAACCAATATCGTGGCTTGTCGGTGAAGTTACACTCATGTCTGCCTTAATAATAAAAAAAAAATACAGTAGATGGACGAACTGGTGAAAAGCCAGGTGGAAGTAGGGCTAGTGAGCAACGCTTCATTTGAAAGTGGCTTTATTCCAGTGGATTAACCTGTGGATTAAAGGTGAGCCGCCTTGCTTAATGAAAATCCGTCTGATAAACACTGAAGAACGTTCTGCCTTTAATGACCCGAGGACAGAAAGTTTCCTGAAAGTTTGTGAGAGTCTGGAATGAAGCCATTGTTGAATAAAGTGTTTCTGACTAGTGTTTTTGTGATAAAAGAGGATAGTTTTGCTTCTGAATAGTAGGTCTTCTATGTAGCATCAGTGTATGATTTGTACATGTACAGTAGCTGATCCTGTATTGCATCAAAAGACTAGTTTGCGGCAACATTCAGCAGCTGGTTTTCCCAAAAGCATCTTAAAATTAACCAGAGTTTTCATTCCGCTGTTGATAAAAGAAGCACCAACACCATTAAAAGTGATTCTTTTGTATGTTTTAGCCCATTTGTTTTTGTTCCTTTTTAATTTAAGATTCACTCTGCACAATTAAACACCTCCAAAGACTTAATATGTGCAAGAGTTGTGATAA
This sequence comes from Amphiprion ocellaris, assembly GCF_022539595.1. Lineage (NCBI taxonomy): Eukaryota > Metazoa > Chordata > Actinopteri > Pomacentridae > Amphiprion > Amphiprion ocellaris. The sequence continues at coordinate 8,982 of NW_026559442.1, read as the reverse complement.
CTGGTCAAATGTGAACCCAGAGATAGCTGCTTTTCCTGGTTTCCAAACACAATATCCAGCGTTTTAAGACATGGTTTTACCCATAAATCATTGTGTTTGTGGGCTGGGAGAAATAATAGCTCTCATAAAACCCTGGGATTGGTGGTAAATTCCTATTGGCTTGGATTATAACTTTCTGGCCAAAAAAACTTCTCTGACTTAAGGTTCGACTGAACAAAACCACTGAAACATTGATTATCCAAAGATGACTTTGGGAAACCAGCTCACATAACTGGGCTACTCTCAATTAATTGACCATTTTATCCGTTAAATTCTAGTTTTGTTTCTAAAATCGTATTTAAATCAGCATTATTACGGCTTGCATACAATATGCTGCTAGTGCATGACTATTTATTCAGCGAACCGGTGTGCTGTACTTTCTTGTTGCCTCGAGACGATCTTAGCAAACCTCTTCAAGCCAACGACCGAATGTTGGTCTCATCTGTTGACGTCATTTCCTGCACGAGAAGCTCCAAGTACCTTAAAAAGTGCAAAAAAAAGCCAAGGATTATCATCTCCAAACTGTGCAAATCGTGGTTTAAAGCGAACGGTGCAGGTGGTGCAGTGACAACGTGATGTAACGCTGCAGGAATCGACTCCATTCCTCATCAAGAAATTTAAAACACGCTGCAAAGGAACGTCTCTTACAACGGTTCGTTTAATGCTCAGTGAGAGCTCATTTTTCTGCCTTTTTAAAGATACTGTCATGTATGTTGTAAAAATGTGGAAAAACAGCAATGAAAGCATTTAAATTATCCGATTCCACCTGTGAATCGAAGCTAAAATTGTTATAAAAGGCGTTTTTTTTTTTTTTTTTTTTTTTTTTTTAAACAGTGAGGATGCTCGATTATTTTCCCCGATGCTGTTCTTGCTTTCATACACTCCATCAAGTATCAATAGATGGCTGGTCTGTTGCATTAACACTGTACATAAACCCCAAAAAACACGACAGAAGATATTTTGTTCTATTGGTGTAAACAACTTGTGAATAAAGTGTCATTGTTGATGCAGTATGGAAATGCAATCCTCAGTTTTTGTCTCTTTTTTCTCATATACACAATCATTTTTACCATCTGGATGGGCGGTGAAACATTGTTTTATAGAGCGCCCAACAAGCAGGTGCATTTTATATCCAGTTAGTTTGCAGCAGGTGACATCCTGTAGAGCTGCAGCTCGAGAGTTGCTTTTTTTCCACACTCGTCCAGTGAGAGATTTCTGAAAATGCTGCCATCGAACACAAGAAAGAGCTCAACTACGGCCTTTATAGCAAAGGTGAACCAGTAGGCAATGCAAAATCTATGATGTGGTGTGATCTAAGGTTTAGAAATTTAATTCCTGCTTTTTATTAAAGGTAAAAAAGCAGCTCCATTGTCTTACAAAACTGCACTCTTTAGTCAAAATGAAAGCTAAATATTTGATTTGTCGTGATCCTCTGCTTGCAGTTGCATTTTTCTGTAAATTTAGCAATTCTTGATCCCCTCGTCGATGCAAAATGGGGAAAAATGAGTGACATGGATGAACAATGTGAAGTCTGAATGCGAGATTTAGCGCTATAAATTGCAATAAATGCGAAAAAGTTTGACTTTTAGCAACACCAGCTGGTCATTCTGTGAGGAGGCACAACAATTTGACCTGAGACAAAATCTACATACGTGGGATTCTGTCACTATTATCTGGACAACTTACTTGTTACATTCAAAGATATTTTGCTTACCAGTGGCAGCACTGCTCAGTAAATGTGAAATAACATCACAACCTCTTTGAATTTTGCCTAAATATGCGTAGATTTTTGTCCCAAAGTGGCAGAAAAACTGATATGCTGCTTAAACAGACATCAAGCCACATTAGCATTGATATTTAGGGTTCTTTTGTCAATTTGTAGAATTTAACTACAATGTCAACCAATGTTTTTAGCTCCATTTTGATCACCGCCAACACCTTCAGCTGCTAAGTGTTCCTTTTCCTTCAGTAGCCATTTGCTGACTTTGCAGCAAATGATGTCATTAAGCTAAAACTAGTTAGATATAACACCACTATCTTTGTATTGATCAGTTCCTCAATCAAGAGGCCTTTCTGTGGCCAAAATCACATCTATTTTTTGTTTTTTAATACACAGGCATTACTGCTCGGCATTATTATTCAACCGGTGTGTTTTTAAATGAAGCAGGGTGGATGAATAGCTTTTTAGAGTGCTTATTCAGGTGAAACAGCAGTTCAGTATTGATTGTGAGAAAAAAAAAAACTCTGTACATAAGCTGGCTGGCAGTGTTGACTTAGAGAGTAGGAAGTAGGGAAATTGATTTAGCGAGTTGCTGCTTTCTTCTCAATGGTGAGTCATATGAGTAGATTTAGAGTGTCTAAGTGTTTTATTTTCACACCGAGCTGCTCACAGATGGCTCCTTCTCCGCTGGTCTGTATGCAAACCCACATCAACCGGGATGAAGGTGGGATTTCAGAAAAACAGCTTGAAGGACGAGATCAGGTCTTAGGCCATTAGATCTGGCTAACGTGACCACAGGGACAGATTCTGGATTGAAGACTTACTTAGGCGAGATTAAGACTAAATCAACACATCCTCAGTGTTTCTAATCCTTCGTAAGGGCTACAGTAATTAGCACTTTTGCTTTTCAAAATAGGAATTTAGTTCCAAAGACAGTTAAAGACAACACCTTACAAGAAGTCGAGGAAAGTTTTTAGGTCTCCGCAAGAAACACTTCAACTGCTACCTTGATTAAATGGAAATCTGTGCACCAAAAACACAACATTAACATTAAGCCAATCACTGTAAATGTTGATTAGATTACATGTTTATTGCTACTCAGAAGCAACAGGCAGAAACTACTAAGAAATAAACCAATATTTTCTATATTAACGGTCCGTGTACGGATCTGGTAATTGGATTTTTCGTTCTGAAACGGGTATTGAAAAACAAAAAAACGAGTGGTTATTTGATTTTTGTTTTAAAATACAAAAATTAAAATTGAAATACAAGGCATTTTCCTTTTCACGATCAAAAAGGGATATACGATTTTTTTAAAAATGCTTTTATTTTTGTTTTATATTTAGAATAACAAGAAAGTAAAATCAATAAGAGACAAAAACGAAAAAAGGTCCGTTTTTTCATTTTCTGAGACCGGAAGTGGTCATCAGCAAGTGTGGAGCCAAACAGAGTAGGGTGCATAGACTATATATACATTTTTTTTGTTAATTTTCATGGTCAAAATGAGAGATCAGGAGGCCGATCTTAAAATAAAACAATATTGATTTTTTTTATAGAGCGTTAAAGTTTTGCGAAGCCAGGAGGCGGGACTACTTGATTGACAGGCTGGTCTGGAATGATTGACAGGTCCTATGGAGGAAGCAGCAGAGACTCTGCTCTCCTCGTTTGGATTAATTCTGATACAATAACTGTTGGTTTGTTTATCTGTGCAGCAGCAGAACATTTTTCACAGACAGTTTTCCTGCACGTTGGCTTGTTTTAACCAGTTTTCTACCTTCGGCTGATTCTACCAGCAGACACTGAAAGGACTCTGATAGGTCGGTAAGTAAATGTTTATTTTCGTATCGGTGCCGCTTTTAATGCACTTTATATGCAGCTTTAGTGTCAGATGTAATGTGTGCCATGCACTCCAGATGTTGGTGGAGTTTATTTCAGTGTGTGTTGACCAGAGAAGAAAGTTAGCATAGGTAAATATTAGCTTTAACGTTAGCGATGCTAACCGAGCTAGCTGCTCAGTAGTAGCCTGATTAAAGCTAACGTAGCATCAAGCTAATGTGTTGAGTTTCATGTAAACAGCTGAAGTGTGTTGTGTTCCTGTAATGTGGTTCATTAAGTTCATAAAACTGTGGCTGGTTGACATTAATGTAACGTCCAGGAAACTTAAATGTGATTAAAACAGTAACATTAATGTTCTAGTTGTCAGTAATCAGCTTTAATCTGACACTAAAACAGACTCTGATAGTTTTAAATGACATCAGTTTCATTAATTTGTTGAAAATTGTCTCATTTGTTGTTGTGATGTTGCTGCTGATTCATTAAAAGCAGATGATCCGTGTTGAAGACACGTTTAGTTCTAGTAACAGAAGTACAAGAAAGAAAATGGAAGTTTAGTTCTGCTACGTCAAAGATTTCAGGAATAAAATAACTAAATGAGTCTTTATGCCTCAAACTTTATTTTACAATAAAGAAATAATGAAATAATCACAGATAATAAAAATATAAATAGCAGAGAAAACCTGAGAACAATTTCCTGAAAAGTCTGTGAAGGAAAAGCAGCTTTTTATCCTGAAAGATCAGAATCAGCTCCAACATCTGCATCTGACAGCATCAAGTCAACCAGAAAGAAAAGAAAAAAGAAAGTGATTTCTTTCTGATCGCATCTGTTCCGCTGCTTACAGTCTGCTGCTGCTCACATTCGTCACATTTATAGTCCACTTTTAAAAGTTCAGCAGACAGATGCTCTGCTTTGGAGTGTGACGATGTCGTCGGTGATGTGGAGAGTGAAGATGCCGTTTCACCCACAGCATGTTTTAGGGCAGCCGGGTCGGACTCGATGTTTGAAATACTGACCAACAGCTCAGATTTAACTGTCTGTAGTTCCGTTTTGATGGGTGTTAAACTTTCACTCAAAGCCGCCTGGAGCTGGGTCTTTAAAATAACCGGCGTCTCGTTACAGAGTGAAAGTAGCAGTTCCTCCTTAAGGTCAGAGATTGCAGCATCTGAGGGCCTCTTCAAAAGAAGACATAGTTGATGAAGGCGTTCTGGAGCAGGACCAGAAAGACCACGACCAAGCAGCCTTGAGATCTTAGGCAGCGTCTCCCTCAGGTGGGTGTCAACAGTGTTCACAGATCTGTGGTAACCCCGTCAATAAACAAAACAGAAAAAAATCTAGATTATAAATCAACATGTAACCAAAGCACTCTGTGTATAACGCCATAGTATAGGATGTAGTTCAAAAAATGTCAAAGTATAGTATACTTTTCAAGAATGACATAGTATGGCCTGTAGTTCATAGTATAGCTTGGCAAAAAAAAAGAAAAATAGATTATTATGTGATTCAAAAAGTGAAAAATGATAGGATGTTATCTAAAATTGTCATTTATATGTGGTTCAAAAAATGTCATAGTGCAGTATATTGTCAAAATAGTATGTTATTCAAGAAAACAGCAGAGTATATGTCGTCTAAAAAATGCCATTGAATATTTCATTGCACAAGTAAAAGTATAGTAATTTTTAGAACTGTTTAAATTCTTATATGTTGCTAAAAAACAACAAAAAAACTAAAACAAAAAAAGTAATAGTAATATGTCAATTTAAAAGCGTATAGTATAGAGTGTCGCCCAACAAAAATCATAGTATAGCATGTCGATCTTAAAACATCATAGTATAGCCTTTAGTCTAAAAATGTCATAGTATATCATGTCGCTTTATAAACATCATAGTATAGCCTTTGGTCCAAAAATGTCATCGTATAGCATGTCGCTCTAAAAACATCATAGTATAGCCTTTGGTCTAAAAAAATCATAGTATAGCCTTTGGTCTAAAAACGTCATAGTATAGCATGTCGCTCTAAAAGGTCATAGTATAGCCTTTGGTCTAAAAACGTCATTGTATAGCATGTCCCTTTATAAATGTCATAGTATAGCCTTTGGTCCAAAAATGTCATAGTATAGCATATCACCCAAAAAATGTCATAGTATAGCATGTGGCTCAAAAAACGTCATTGTTTAACATGTCGCTCTAAAAATGTCATTGTATAGCCTTTGGTCCAAAAAACGTCACAGCATAGCATGTCGTCCAAAAAACATCATAGTGTAGCATGTCATCTAAAAAATGTCATAGTATAGCATGTCGCTCTAAAAACATCATAGTATAGCATGTCTCTCTAAAATTGTCATAGTATAGCATGTCGTCCAAAAAACGTCATAGTATAGCCTTTGGTCCAAAAAACATCATAATTTAGCATGTCGCTCTTAAAACGTCATAGTATGGCATGTTGTCCAAAAAACGTCAGAGTATAACCTTTAGTCTAAAAACTTGATAGTATAGCATGTCTCTCTAAAAATGTCATAGTATAGCCTTTGGTCCAAAAAACATCATAGTACAGCATGTCGCTCAAAAAACGTCATAGTATTTCATGTTGCTTTAAAAACGCCATAGTATTTCATGTCACGCTAAAAACGTCATAGTATTTCATGTCGCTCTAAAAATGTCATAATATAGCATGTCGCTCTAAAGACGACATTGTATAGCATGTCGCTCAAAAAACATCATAGTATAGCACATCGCTCTGAAATTGTTATAGTATAGCATTTCACTCTAAAAACGTCCAAGTATAGCCTTTGGTGTAAAAACGTCATAATATAGCATGTCGCCCAAGAAACGTCATAGTGTAACATGTCGCTCTAAAAACGTCATCGTATAGCCTTTGGTCTGAAAAAAAGTCATCATACAGCATGTGGCTCAAAAAGCGTCATAGTATAGTATGTCCCTCTAAAAACGTCATAGTATAGCATGTCGCTCTAAAAAGTCATACTTTAGCATGTCGCTCTAAAAACGTCATAGTATAGCATGTCGCTCAAAAAACGTCATAGTATAGCATGTCATTCTAAAAAACGTCATAGTATAGCATGTGGATCTAAAAACGTCATAGTATAGCATGTGGATCTAAAAATGTCATAGTATAGCCTTTGTTCCAAAAAACGTCATAGTACAGCATGTCGTCCAAAGAACATCATAGTATAGCATGTCACTCTAAAAATGTCATAGTATAGCATGTCGCTCTAAAAATGTCATAGTATCGCATGTCGCTCTAAAAACGTCAGAGTAAAGCATGTCGCTCTAAAAACGTCATAGTATAGCATGTCTCCCAAGAAACGTCATAGTTTAACATGTGGCCCAAAAAACGTCATAGTGTAGCATGTCGATCTAAAAATGTCATAGTATAGACTTTGGTCCAAAAATGTCATAGTATAGCATGTTGCCCAAAAAATGTCATAGTATAGCATGTCGCTCAAAAAACGTCATTGTATAACATGTCGCTCTAAAAATGTCATTGTATAGCCTTTGGTCCAAAAAAACGTCACAGCATAGCATGTCGTCCAAAAAACATCATAGTGTAGCATGTCATCTAAAAAATGTCATAGTACAGCATGTCGCTCTAAAAACATCATAGTATAGCATGTTGCTCTAAAAATGTGATAGTATAGCATATCGCTCAAAAAACATCATACTACAGCATGTCGCTCTAAAAACGTCATAGTATAGCCTGTTGCTCTAAAAACGTCATAGAATAGCATGTCGTCCAAAAAACGTCATAGTATAGCATGTTGCTCTAAAAACATCATAGTTTAGCATGTCGCTCTAAGAACATCATAATATAGCATGTGGTTCAAACAACGTCATAGTTTAGGATGTTGCCCAAAAAACGTCATAGTATAGCATGTGACTCAAAAAATGTTATAGTTTAGCATGTCGCTCTAAAAATGTCATAGTATAGCATGTCAGCCACAAAACGTCATAGTATAGGATGTCATTCTAAAAACGTCACAGTATAGCATGTCGCTCTAAAAATGTCACAGTATAGCATGTCACTCTAAAAACGGCGTAGTATAGCATGTCGCTCTAAAAAACGTCATAGTACAGCATGTCGCTCTAAAAACGTCATAGTATAGCATGTCATTCTAAAAACGTCACAGTATAGCATGTCGCTCTAAAATGTCACAGTATAGCATGTCTCCCAAAAAAACGTCATAGTATAGAACGATTGCTCTAGAAAAGTCATAATATAGCATGTCGTTCTGTAAACATAGTATAGCATGTTGCTCTAAAAATGTCATAGTATAGCATGTCGTTCTATAAACATAGTATAGCATGTGGCTCAAAAAACGATAGTATACCATGTCGCTCTAAAAAATGTCTTAGTATAGCATGTCGTTCTATAAACATAGTATAACATGTTGCTCTAAAAACGTCATAGTATAGCATGTGGCTCAAAAAACGTCATAGTATAGCATGTCGCTCTAAAAACGTCATAGTATTGCATGTCATTCTAAAAACGTCACAGTATAGCATGTCGCTCTAAAAATGTCACAGTATAGCATCTCACTCAAAAAACGTCATAGTATAGCATGTCGCGTCTAAAAATGTTATAGTATAGCATGTCGCTCTAAAAATGTCATAGTATAGGCATGTCGCTCTAAAAAACGTCATAGTACAGCATGTCGCTCTAAAAACGTCGTACTATAGCATGTGGCTCAAAAAACGCCATAGTATAGCATGTCACTCTAAAAATGTCATAGTATAGCATGTGGGCTCAAAAAAAGTCATAGTATAGCATGTCGCCCAAAAAACGTCATAGTATAGCATGTCGCTCTAACCAACCTCATAGTTAGCATTCGCTCAAAAAACGTCATAGTACAGCATGTCGCTCTAAAAACGTCATAGTTTAGCATGTCGCTCTAAAAACGTCATAGTATAGCATGTCGCTCAAAAAACGTCATAGTACAGCATGTCGCTCTAAAAACGTCATAGTTTAGCATGTCGCTCTAAAAATGTCACAGTATAGCATGTCGCTCTAGGAAGACGGTCATAGTATAGCATGTCGCTCTAAAAATGTCATAGTATAGCATGTCGTTCTATAAACATAGTATAGCATGTCATTCTAAAAACGTCATAGTATAGCATGTCGCTCTAAAAATGACATAGTATAGCATGTGGTTCTATAAACATCATAGTATAGCATGTTGCTCTAAAAACGTCATAGTATAGCATGTGGCTCAAAAAACGTCATAGTATAGCATGTCGCTCTAAAAACGTTATCGTATAGCATGTCGCTCTAAAAATGTCATAGTATAGCATGTCGCTCTAAAAACGTCATAGTATAGCATGTTGCTCTAAAAATGTGATAGTATAGCATGTCGCTCAAAAAACATCATACTACA
>NW_026559441.1:0-30901 GCF_022539595.1 Amphiprion ocellaris | reverse complement strand
CCACAAAATAATATGAAATCGCCAAAATATGAGAAAAATTGTCACAAAAGCACGTAAAATTACCAAAATATTGCACAAAATAACCACAAAAATATGCAAAACAAACAAAATGTGACACAAAACAGCCCAAAAAGATATGAAATGACCAAAGTGTAACAAAAAAAAGACGTAAAACAGCCGAAATGTTGCACAAAAACAATCACAAGAAGACATAAAATGACCAAAATGTGATGCAAACACCACAGAAGGATGGAAAATTAACAAAATGTGACAATAAATAACTACAAAAAGGTACAAAATGGAAAAAAATGTTGACAAAACAAGCCCAAAAAATAACCAAAATTGTATGCAAATGACCACAAAATGATATGAAATGAACACAATGTGAAGAAAAATGACCACAAAAGCACATAAAACAACCAAAATGTTGCACAAAAACAACCACATTAAGGCTTAAAATGGACAAAATATGACGCAAACACCACAAAAACTCATAAAATGGTGCCCTCCCTCTCTAGTCTCTTTCAGAGGAGTCCTGGAGTCTTGGTGGCCTCCCTCTCTAGTCTCTTTCTCCTTCAGAGGAGTCATGGAGTGTTGGTGGCCTCCCTCTCTAGTCTCTTTCTCCTTCAGAGGAGTCATGGAGTCTTGGTGACCTCCCTCTCTAGTCTCTCCTTCGGAGGAGTCAAGGTGTCTTGGTGGCCTCCCTCTCTAGTCTCTTTCTCCTTCAGAGGAGTCATGGAGTCTTGGTGGCCTCCCTCACTAGCCTCTCCTTCAGAGGAGTCATGGAGTGTTGGTGGCCTCCCTCTCTAGTCTCTTTCTTCTCATTAGCGGCTGGGATTCAGGTATTTCTCTAACGGTCTGATGAAGTGTGAAACTCTATCAACATGTCAGCCTCTAATCACGTTTCATTACGGGGAGGAGCGAGGGACGTGTCAGCCTGCGTGTCCTGGTGGCGTGTGCATATGTACATGTTAATATTAAACACGCTGTTTTTGAAGGTGGAAGCAGAGAGGATGGAGGAGTGAATGATGAAAAGCAGAGGATGGAGGAGTGAATGATGAAAAGCAGAAGATAGAGGAGTGAATGATGAAAAGCAGAGGATGGAGGAGTGAATGATGAAAAGCAGAGGATGGAGGAGTCCCTGTGAGTCTGAGAAGGAGCTGCTTTGCATTTTTCTCACGCTAGGCCGGCCTGGCCAAACAAATTAAATCTGTTCTCAAAAGCTCCAGCGTTCCTCGGAGACTCCGGCACCTAAATTCAACCGCAGCCTCGGCCTGAAAGTCGTCCCATAAATCAGCATACATTAGCGCTTATACCGTCACGCACTCCGAGGATTTCTGCTCTCGTTAGTTTAACGTTTTATTTGGGTTTTTTGACAACAGTTTACCAAAAAAAAGACTATAGAAGCTTCAGTTTCACTTCATTCCTCTTCAAAAAACTGATCAAACAGTTTGACTGTTTGACTCATCATGATGCTGCCACCACCGTGCTTCATATCATGATGCTGCCACCTCCATGCTTCACATCATGATACTGCCACCACCGTGCTTCACATCATGATGCTGCCACCACCGTGCTTCATATCATGATGCTGCCACCTCCATGCTTCACATCATGATACTGCCACCACCGTGCTTCACATCATGATGCTGCCACCACCGTGCTTCACATCATGATGCTGCCACCACCGTGCTTCACATCATGATGCTGCCACCACCGTGCTTCACATCATGATGCTGCCACCACCGTGCTTCATATCATGATGCTGCCACCTCCATGCTTCACATCATGATACTGCCACCACCGTGCTTCACATCATGATGCTGCCACCATCATGCTTCACATCATGATGCTGCCACCACCGTGCTTCACATCATGATGCTGCCACCACCGTGCTTCACATCATGATGCTGCCACCACCGTGCTTCACATCATGATGCTGCCACCACCGTGCTTCACATCATGATGCTGCCACCACCGTGCTTCACATCATGATGCTGCCACCACCGTGCTTCAAATCATGATGCTGCCACCACCATGCTTTATATCATGATGCTGCCACCACCGTGCTTCACATCATGATGCTGCCACCACCGTGCTTCATATCATGATGCTGCCACCACCATGCTTCATATCATGATGCTGCCACCACCGTGCTTCATATCATGATGCTGCCACCACCATGCTTCATATCATGATGCTGCCACCACCGTGCTTCACATCATGATGCTGCCACCACCATGCTTCATATCATGATGCTGCCACCACCGTGCTTCATATCATGATGCTGCCACCACCATGCTTCATATCATGATGCTGCCACCACCGTGCTTCACATTATGATGCTACCACCACCATGCTTCACATCATGATGCTGCCACCACCATGATTCACAGTGTGGATGGTGTGTTTGTGATGATGTTCAGTGTTTAGTGTCCAAACATATCATCTAGTCTGATGGATTAAAAGCTCCATTCTTGTCTCCTCAGACCGAAGAACCTTCTTCCAGGTGACTTCAATGAGAAAAATGACCCCAAAAACACATAAAACGACCAAAATGTTGCACAAAATGACCACAAATGTTGTAAAATGACAACATGACATGAAACAACCTGTAAATGACATAAAACGACCAAACTGTAACATAAAAAGATGTAAAACAGCTGAAATGTAACACAAACCAACCACCACTGGACAGTTTGTTAAGGTCTGACTATAAAACAGAATCAAACTTTCTTTCTTTGCGCTCGGCTGAACTTCTGTGACGTTTCCATCCAGGTGATAAATCTGAGAGGTCCACTTGTTTGATTGCTCGCCCCCCGTCTCCTCGGTTACCCGCTGACATCTGATTGTAGTCTCAGTTGGGTTTTGAATTCCGTCAGACCAGATCTGAGGAACAGGAAGCAGATCTGAGGAACAGGAAGCAGATCTGAGGAACAGGAAGCAGATCTGAGCTTCAAATTCTGATATTTTATTTAAAAGTTCAACAAAAATAATCAGTGATGTTGTTTTGAAGAAGCTGATCGTGTTAGATGAAGAATGTTGCAGAATTGACTGAACTAACTTCTTCTTCTCCTTCTCCTCCTCTTATTGCAGCATCTCAGCAGCAATGGACGTCTCTTCTTCGTCTGTGTGTCCCCTCCTGGTCCTCCTCCTGGTCCTCCTGTCCTCGCTGTCCTCTGGTTCCTCCTCCATGTTGTGTCCGAAGCGCTGCACCTGCCAGAACCTCCTCCCATCTTACACCGTCCTCTGCGCCAAGACGGGCCTCCTGTTCGTTCCTCCCAACATCGACCGGCAGACGGCCGAGCTCCGTCTGATGGACAACTTCATCACCACGCTGAGACACCGGGACTTCGCCAACATGTCCAGCCTGGTGGGTGTTAGAACCTGTAGAGAACCTTCAGAGAACCTTTACAGGATCATCATAGAACTTTTAGAGAACCTTTACAGGACCTTCACAGAACCTTTAGAGGACCTTTAGAGAACCTTCACAGAACCCTTACAGAACCTTCACAGAACCTTTAGAGAACCTTCACAGACAGCCTTCACAGAACCATTAGAGAACCTTCACAGAACCTTTAGAGAACCTTTACAGAACCTTCACAGAACCTTTAGAGAACCTTTAGAGAACCTTCACAGACAGCCTTCACAGAACCTTTAGAGAACCTTCACAGACAGCCTTCACAGAACCGTTAGAGAACCTTCAGAGAACCTTTAGAGAACCTGACAGAACTCAGCATTTATTTCCTCAAACATCCAACAAATGGACTGAAAACATCCGAGTCCTGCAGTTAAAACCATCAGCAGCATCCAGACGTCGTCCAGGATCATTATTGTGTCGCTCACAGGACGTTTCACTGTTTCACTTCTCTTACTGATTTTTAGAGTCAACAGATGAACACTTGAAGAGGAAGTAAAGGAAATTACACAACTAGTTGTTTAAAAAGGAGGATTTTTACAATTAAACTTCAATTAAAGAAGAAACTTTGGAGTTTTTTCTGGTTTCTTCCACAGAGAACATCTGGATTTATTGACGTCTTCCAGGTTTAATGGATAAATTTCACTAATAATAATAAATAAAAGGATTTATTACATGTTTTATCTGTAGGTTCATGTCTCAGCTGGCAAAAACAAGACAATAAACAACAAAAAAATGGCACAAAATTATCAAAAATTAGACAAATGAAACACTAAATGAGAAAAATAAGACAAAAAAAGAGACACAAAATGACAGAATTTTGACATAAAATGACCAAAAATTTGACAAACAGGACACTAAACTACAAAAATGAGACAATAAATGATGAAATCATCAAAATGATAAAAATGAGACATTAAATGATTTTTTTAAATGGTAAAATTAATTTGCATCTCAACTTTAAAGCTGGAAACAATAAAATAAGCTAAATTACACCATTTTTAATAAATAGTGTAATTTTACAGATATTACCGTTTATTTATTTATTTGATTTATTTTTTTTTTAAATTTATTTTTTATTTTTATTTATTTAGTTTTTTAACAATGATTGAATTAATTTACATCTAACTTTGAAGCTGGAAATCACAAAATAAATTAAAATACACCGTTATTTTGAACAAATAATATTATTTTTACAGTTTATTTTATTATTTTGTATTTTTTGTTTTTTCTTTAGATTTTTATTATTATTGTTATTATTATTTTTTTAAATGCTAAAATTAATTTGCATCCCAACTTTAAAGCTGGAAATAATAAAATAAATTAAGTTACAATTTTGAAAAATAAATAATATTATTTTTTGGACATTACAGATATACGTGGGTTTTTTTTTAATAAAGGATCATTTTAATTTTTTGGGATGTATAATTCCTGATCTCAGTCGACCTGCAGCTCTCATATTAATTATTAACATTATTAATTGTTAATATTATTAATGATTAACATGATTAATTAATACTATTAGCTGGTTGGGAGTTTAAATTGTGAACTGCTGGAACCTGAGGTCAGTTTTTAACCCGACTGTTTCCTCCACAGATCTGATCTCCACCTCCAGGACCTGCTTTAACCTGATGTTTATTATTTTTCTATCCAGATCCACCTGACGCTGAGCAGGAACACCATCAGTCAGATCCGACCGTACGCCTTCGCAGACCTCCAGGACCTTCACGCCCTCCACCTGGACGCCAACCGCCTCACCGTCCTGGACGACGCCCACTTCCAGGGTCTGGTCAACCTGAGACACCTGATCCTGGCCAACAACCAGCTGCACAGCATCTCAGAGGGGGCTTTTCAGGTAAATAATTCAGAAAAATATACAAATAATATTGATTTATTTACATTAAATCACTGTTAGCATCTCAGAGGGAGCCTTCCAGATACAAAATAATGAAAACATCTAACTTTTTGGTCATTTTATGTCTCATTTTTGTCATTTTTTGTCTCAATTTTATCATTAAGTGTCTCATTTTTGTCATTTTATGTCTCATTTTTGTCATTTAGTGTCTCATTTTTGTAGTTTTATGCCTCATTTTTGTCATTTAGTGTTTCATATTTCTATTTTTTGGTCATTTTAGGTCTAAATTTTCTTATTTTGTGTGTCATTTGTCTTTTTGGTCATTTTGGGCCAAATTGTTGTCATTTAGTGTCTTGTTTTTGTCATTTTTGGTAATTTTTTGTCAAAATTCTGTCATATTATGTCTTGTTTTTGTCAGTGTGTGTCTCTGTTTTGCCTCATTTTTGTCATTTTGGGTCTCTTTTTTTGTCATTTTGGGTCTTTTGTCTTGTTTCATTTTATAGTAAGTTAGCTTAGTTGATTATATAATTAAAATATACACAGTGCTGATAGAAACACAAAAATTACAGAAATTGGAGGTAAAAGTGCAGAAACAAGAAGTTAAACATCCACAGAACCAATTTAAAAAACAACAGGAGAAACAATATGTGAATTAATGAGTGAAAAAGGCGACGCCAAAAACCTAAAGCTATTATTTATTGATGTCTGGTTCAGTTTGTAGCAGAACAAGTTTTATTCCAGTTTAATTTCCTCTTTTAATTTACTGTAGAGAAACAGTCCTGTGATAAATAAATGAGGACAGACAGAATTAGTCAGTTAGCCTCCGGCCTTCATCAGCTGGAATTATCATTTTAATTTAAAGCTAATCTTTGTTCAGCTACAAATGGACTTTTACTTCACTAATATGAAAAGAATTTACTGTTTCTCAGTTTAATAAAGCAGCGCTCTGAAAATGGAACAAAATCTGTCAGAAAATCATCAACAGACATTTAGAATAATTCAGCATTCATAGACAGACGGTTGGCTCTTTACTGTCATTCAAGAACAACAAATAAATGCAGAACTCAATTCTATTGCACACTAAATCATCAAAAATAAGCTACTAAATGTAAAAGAAGAGGCAAATGAGACAGTAAGTGACAAAAATGAGAAATTGGTGTAAAAAAGCAGACAAATGAGAGATAAAATGACAATAATGAGACTCTAAGTGATAATAAAGAGGCCCTAGATTTTTAAAAAATAGACAAATGAGAGTTAAAGTGACAAAAATGAGACACAAAATTATAAAAATTGAGACAAATGAGGTACAAAATGACAATAACAATGCACCAAATGATAAAAAATGAGACAAAATGACAAAAATGAGACACTAGATGTAAAAAATGAGACAAATGAGAGATAAAATGACAAAAATGAGACAAATGAGAATGAAAGTGACACAAATGAGACACTAGATTTTAAAAAAGCGAAAAATGAGAGATGAAATGACAAAAATGAGACACTAGATGTAAAAAAAAGCGAAAAATGAGAGATGAAATGACAAAAATGAGACACGATGTAAAAAAAGCTAAACAAATGAGACACAATATGACAAAAATGAGACAAATGAGAATAAAAGTGACAAAAATGAGACACTAGATGTAAAAAGAGACAAATGAGAATTAAAGTGGCAAAAATGAGACATTAGATGTAAAAAAGAGAAAGATGAGAGATAAAATGACAAAAAGAGGCAAATGAGATGCAAAACGACAATAACAACTACACCTGACTCACTAATACCCCATATACAAAAATGTTCAAAGAGATAATAAAAATTAAATTAAATTATATAAGCTACTGTACACAAACTATCAGGCCAATATTTACTGAAAAACAATGTAATTTTCTGCAGATTAAAGCCGTTAAAAGCACCTCACAGCAGTGGTTTAAGTGTGCAGCTGCGTTTTAGTTTGTTTCTCATTTCTTATCATTTTTTGTCTTGTTTTTGTATTTTTGTCTAATTTGTCTAATTTTTGTGTGTTATTATTGTAATTTTATTTCTCATTTGTCTCATTTTCATCATTTTATTTCTCATTTTCATCATTTTTTTCTATATCTAGTGTCTCGTTTTTGTCATCTAGTGTTTCATTTTTGTCAAATTAATTCTCGTGTTTGTCATTTTATTTCTCATTTTTGTCATTTAATGTCTTGTTATTGTCATTTTATTTCTCATTTGTCTCCTTTTTGGCATTCTTTTTCTTATTTATCTCATTTTCATCATTTTATTTCTCATTTGTATCTTTTTTCTACATTTAGTGTCTCGTTTTTGTCATGTTTTACATCTAGTGTCTCATTTTTGACATTTAGTGTCTCTTTTTTGTCATTTTGCATCTCATTTGTTTATTTTTCATGATTTTATTTCTCTTTTTTTTAACCTCTTCCTATTTTCTGCCTTTAAGACTGGTCTCACGACTCTTAAAGTTCCCTTTGTGCAGAAACGAGGTGATAAATGAGCCCTGGTGAATAATTCTGGTAATTCCAGGCAGATTAATGTCTGCTTTATCTGCTGTTCTGATGATCACAATAACCTGGAGGCAATTAGACCAACAAGAAGCTCTGATTACACGTCTTCCTCTGTTTTAAAGCTAAATCTCTTCCCCTCTTCATCTCAAACATCCCATTAGTGCAGTTTTTCTTCACTCAGTTGCTCCTTTCTTATTATTTTCTTGTCTTTGCTTTTAAATATAAGAAATTTGCATTGAAGCGAAAAAGAATGAACTGCAAAAATGTAGAAATTTCAGTTTAAAAATTGTAAAAGTGAACAAGGAAGATGCACAGAACAAGGAACACATTCCCTGGAAAGACGAAAATAATGGAGTTATATGTTGACTAAAACACAACTAAAACAAATCTAATCAGTGCAGATGTCTACATCAAAAAATGCAAGTAGTTTTTTGTTCTTTTAATTCAATTTCTGTTGTTTTGTTTATTTTTTTGTTTTTTTAAAAATATATTTCAGCCTGAAGTAAATCTGACTATTTAACAGATCTTTTAAAACCATTTTTTTCTTGATTTAAAAATATCTATAAAAACATTTTTAATTAAATTAAAATGTTTTTTTAAAAAGCCAAATCTGTGAATACCATCTATATCAAAAATCTTTTTTTTTTTTACAAATAATAATTTGTTCTTTTAGTTACATTTCTGTATATTTTTGACTGTATTTCAAACCATTTTTAAAAGTTTTTTTCTTAATTTGTAAATTTCTAATAAAATCACACTAAAACACAATATGTTAACTGTAAAAAAAAAAAGTCAATTAAAATGTAAGAAAAGCCAAATCTGTAAATACATCTACATCAAAAAATGAGGGTTTTAATTAAGTTTTCTCTCTTTCTGTTTTTTTACTATATTTCATCCACAAATAATTAAAACTATTTTTCATATATTTTTTGAACTCCATACTTTTTTAAATTGTTTTTTTTAATTTACAGTTAATAATTTTAATGTATTATATATACACGTTAATACACACACACACACACACACACACACACACACACACACACACACACACACACACACACACACACACATATATATGTCTGCAGAAACAAGTGTTTTTCTACAGAGTGCATCCCTTCTCTATGCATTAATGCTCTCTGCAGTAGAACCTGGTAACAGTCTTGTCTGACTTCCTGTGACGTCACTTCCTGTCAGGACTTCCTGGAGACCCTGGAGGACCTGGACCTGAGCTACAACAACCTGGTGGACATCCCCTGGGAGACGGTGGCCCTGCTGGTCAGCGTCAACACCCTGAGTCTGGACCACAACCTGATCGAGAGCGTCCCCGAAGGCATCTTCTCCAACCTGCACAAGCTGGCCAGGTGAGGCCACGGCGGCGGCCAATCAGCAGCCTCCATACATTACCTCACTGTAAAACTTCACTTCCTGCTGTTTGATTTCATCCGACTGTAATGAAACACAGCAGAATAAAAGCTCCGGAGCCGACAGCTGCAGCTTGTTTACTGCTCCATCTGGGTATTTTTAGGCTCCACTCACTTTTTATTTTTGCAGCACAAACGCTGATGATCCAGTCTGAGCTGCTGGCGTCGCCCACACAACCAGATCCTTCTTCAATTAAACCTCCACGTTTCCATCAGAAATCTGCAGCTAGAGGCTGAGGAGGCAGATATTCCATCAGATTAGTCAAGTTTCAGGTCAAATGTGCCTGAAAAGATGCTTTTAATGAAGAAACAGCCACCAAAATTCATCCAAAAATACTAACAATTTATCCAAAATTATTCAAAATTCATCCTAAAGGACTCAAATTAATCCCCAATTGACTCAAAATTCCTCCAAAATCACTGAAAATTCAACCAAAATGACTTAAAAGTGGTCATAAATGACTCAAAAGTAGCCCAAAATAACTTAAAACTGACTTTTTTTTAAGAAAATGACTCAAACTAATTCAGAATTTCTTAAAGTTGAACAAAATTGTTAAAAAATGCTCCAAAATGTCTTAGATGTGTCCAGAATTACTCAAATTCTCCAAAATGACTCCACAATTATTCAGAAATTCTCCAAAATGACTCAGAATTCATCCAAAATGACTTAAAATGGTCCAGAATAACTTAAAACTGACTGATTTTTTAAAAAAGTGTCTCAAACTAATCCAAAATGTCAAAAATTCCCCAAAATGACTCAAATAATTCCCCAAAATGTCTCAAAAATTCCCCAAAATGATTAAAAAATGACTCCAAAATTCTCCAGAGCTCCATGTTTCCATGAGAAATCAGCAATTAGAGGCTGAGGAGGCAGATATTCTATAACTCAAGTTTCAAAAAGATGCTTTTCATGAAGAAATAACATACTGCTCTTTATTTCGGTAAACAGGTTTAAATCCTCGACTGATCCTCAATAATCGACTGGATGAAGAATTAAAGAATCATCTCCAGGATTTTTTGTTTCCCCTGAAGCCTCAGGATTAAAATAAACCGTTCATAATCATGTTTTGTTGATGAGCTGCTCGTTAATTTAATAGATTTTTGAACCAATTTCACATAAAACTGGATCAGCTAAACTAAATCCTACACGTCACACCATGCTTCCAGGGAATGTTTAGCTTTCTAGGCTCATCAGAAGCTAAGAAATATTGTTCAAAATAACCTGAAACCTGTCCAGAATTCATCCAAAATTATTCAAATTCATTCAAATGACTCAACAATTCTCCAAACTTCAACCAAAATGACTCAAAAAATCTACAAAATGAGTGAAATATTGTCCGCAATGTGTAAAATTTGTATAAAATGACTCAAAAATTCCTCAAAATGACTCAAAAATGCCCAGAAATGTCTAAAATTTGTATAAAATGACTCATAAAATCTCCAAAATGACTCAAAAATGTCCCAAACAATTTTTAAAAATGTCCAAAATGACTGAAACATTCTTCAAAACTACTCAAAAAGCTCCAAAATTATTCAGAAATGTGTAAAATTTCAATAAAATGACTCAAAAATGCTCAAAAATGTCTCACATTTGCACAAAATGATTCAAAATTCTACAAAATGACTCAAAATTTTTCCAAAATTATTCAAATTTGTACAAAATTTCTCAAAATTCTCCAAAATGACAAAAAATTCTTTAAAATTACACAGAAATTACCTAAATTACTCAATAATTGTCAAAATAATCCTCAAAAATACTCAAAATGTCTCAAATTTGCATAAAATGATTTTTTTAAAAATCTCTAGAATGATTCAAAATTAGTCCAAGTCATCTCATGAAAAAAAGAAATAGTTTAAAATGAAGTGAAATGATGATAATTTTGGATTTTTGAAGTTCAGATCAACACATGAAGCCTTCAAAGAGTTCATTTCAAAGCTAAAAATCTGACATTTATTTTTATTTAAACAGTTTCTGGCTCTGAAAGTTTGGTTTTGTTTCACATTTTGTCCATTAATTCCATTTTGTAGCTTTAAATCGACCTTTTCCTGCGTTTATTTGGCCTGCAGGTCTCTTCTGTGTTTACATGTCGGCAGTAATTTCACTAAAAGCTGTTTTAAACTCCGTCTGTCAACTTTTCCAGCTGACGGCGGTGAAACGCTTTATTAACATCATTGAGTTCAGGAGGAAAAAACTTCTTGCTCTGTCTGGTTTCCCTTTAATTAGAAATGTTTTACACGATGAATCTGCTGACCCGGCATGTTGGAAGAAATCACTCTGGAGTTTACTTTTGGAGATTTATTGCAGTGGAAAGTTTTAGTCTGTATTTTATGTCAGACAGATTCAGCCATAACATTAAAACCAGCTGACGAACAGTGTTTGTTTCAAATGCCTCCAAAAATGACTCAAAAATTGTCAAAATAACTTGAAATCTGTCTAAATGGACTCAAAGATAAATAAAGTTTGATGAAAAAGACCCAATAAACTTTTCATTTAAATGAAACAACTTCTAGATTCATGAAGCCGACGTTTCTGATGGGCTTCAACAAGCTGGAGAACGAGGAGAACCGGAGAACCGGCGGATGCACACGTTCGCCTTTTTCTGCTCGGCTCGTCGATCCGACTTCACCTGGAGAGGAAATGTTTTAGTAATTACACAGAAACGATAAGAAGACAACAACTGGAATGGAATTAAAGTGACTTCAAAGACGCAGCGGATGCTTTGAAGACTAGAAGTTACACGACTGACGGTTCAGTTTAAAGAGTTTCCTCCAAAGAACTGCTCAGCATTCAGGTTTATTTCAGCCAAATTATCCGAAAACTGTAGCAAATGATTAGTTTACATGTAAATAATGACAATAAAGGCTTTTATTGTCTTTTTCTGGTAACTTTTTGACTAGACTAAATTAGTCCAATTAGACGTCACCTTTTTGCTGTAAATCCAACAAATCACCTCCTTCCTTTTCATTTTACTAAATTAATGAAAGCGTGTGAAGCAAGTTGCTCAAAAATGACTGAAAACTTGTCCAGACAGACTCAGATTTGTACAAAATGAATTGAAATTTACATAAAATTGCTAAAAAAAAATTCTAGTGACTCAAAATTTGACCAAAACTAAGAAGAACTGGTCCAAAATAAGCTGAGATCTGTCCAACATTACAAAAAAATCAGCAAAAACTACTCAAAATGTGTCCAAAATGACTTGAAATTTGGCCCAGTTGGCTCAAAAAAAGTTCAAAAATTACTCAAAACATGTTCAGATTTGCCTAAAATTGCGTCCAATGCCTCAAAAATAAAAGACTCCTAACTGGTCTAAAATAACTTGAAACCCATCTTAAATTACTCCAAACCTGACCAAGATGACTCAACATTTGCCCTGCCTAACTCAAAAATTGTCCACATTGACAACAAAACTGTCCAAAACTACTTTAAATTGGTCCAAAATTACTGACAACTTGTCTGAGTTGACTCTAAATCATTCAAAATTAACCAAAATGTGTCCACAAATATTCAAATTTGTATGAGATGAGGTTAAATTTGCCCAAAATGTTCCAAAAGGAGAAAAAAAAATTGTCTAAAAAACTTGAAACAACCCTATTTTCCTCAAAACATAACCAAATTGATTCAGAAATTGTCAAAAATGATTGACAATTTGATCAAAAAGACTCAGATTTGTTAAAAAATGTCTTGTAATTTGTCCAATAAGTTTCAAAATTTGTCCCAAGTGACTCAAAAATTGTCCCGAAAGATTCAGAATTGGTTTACAATGACTATAAACTTGACCAGAAAGACTGAAATTTGTCCAAAATTACTTGAAACAGCTCCCAAATGTTTTAAATTTGTCCCCAAATGATTCCATTTTGGTCATAAATAACTTGAAACGTTGCCTAAATTACTAAAAATATGTCTTAATTGACTCAGTGTTGTTCAACATGACTGAAACTTGTCCCAAGTGACTCAAAAATTGTCCCAAAAGGTTCAAAAGTGCTCCAAAATAACTCGAAAGATGTTCAAATTGGTTCAAAAATTGTTTAAAATGACTAAAGACGACCCCAAAAAGATTGAGATTTGTCCAAAATTACTTGAAATTTGTCACAAATGTTTGAAATTTGGCCCGAAATGACTCGATTTTGGTCAGAAATAACTTGAAATGTTGCCTAAATTACTAAAAAATGAGTCTAAATTGGCTCTAAGTTGTTCAACGTGACTGAAAGCTTGTCCCAAATGACTCAAAAATTGCCCCAAAAGATTCAAAATTGGTCCAAAATAACTCATAAGATGTTCAAAATGCCTCAACATGTGTTCAGCAGTGACATACAGATCTAACTCTTCACATCTCCTCCACCAGGCTGGACATGACATCCAACAAGTTGAAGAAGATCCCTCCAGACCCGCTGTTCCTCAGGATCCCTGTCTACGCCAAGATGAAGGGTTCTCCTCTGACGGCGCTGGTTCTGAGTTTCGGAGGAAACCCGCTGCACTGTAACTGTGAACTGGTTTGGCTTCGTCGACTGACCCGAGAGGATGATCTGGAAACCTGCGCTTCGCCCAAAGACCTGGCCGGGAAGTACTTCTGGACCATCAGAGAGGTAGGTAGCATCTCAGTAGGATCATGTCAGAAGAATGGTCTGTTACAGCTGCGATATAGTATCTCAGCATTAGTCCAACAATGTTCAACAGCAACAGCAATTGTTGGACTGTCTTGGCTGATACGTCTCTACAATGTCTTGTGGACATCAGGTACGGTGCTGTGGAGTGGCAGACCGGGGTGGTGGTTCCTATTTCCAAAAAGGGGGACTGGAGAGTGTGTTCCAACTACCAGGATATCACACTTCTCAGCCTCCCCAGGAAAGTTTACTCTAAGGTGCTGGAAGGGAGGCTCTGATGGATTGTAGAACCTCGGATTCAGGAGGAACAATATGGATTCCGTCCTGTTCGTGGAACAGTGGATCAGATCTTTACCTGCTGAGGGGGTCATGGGAGTTCGACCTGCCAGTCCACCTGTGTTTTGTGAATCTGGAGAAGGCCTACGACTGTGTCCCCTGAGGGGCTCTGTGGGGGATACTGGGGGAGTATGAGGTACTGAGGGAGTATGGGATACTGAGGGAGTATGAGGTACTGGGGGAGTATGGGGTACTGGGGAAGTATGAGGTACTGAGGGAGTATGGGGTACTGGGGGAGTATGGGGTACTGGGGGAGTATGGGGTACTGAGAGAGTATGGGGTACTGGGGGAGTATGGGGTACTGGGGGAGTATGGGGTACTGAGAGAGTATGGGGTACTGTGGGAGAACGGGGTACCAATTTCGTTGATACGAGTCATTGGATCCCTGTAAAACAAAACTGAGAGCTGTGTCCACATACTCAGCACAAAGTCAGACTTGTTTCCAGTGGGTGTTGGACTCCTCCAGGGCTGTCCCTTGTCTCTGATCCTGGTTGTGGTCTTCATGGATCTCAAGGTGCAGCCGGGGTGAGGAGGGTGTCTGGTTTGGGGACCTCAGGATCTCTGCTTTTTGTAGATGATGTGGTTCTGTTGGTTCCTCAGATCTTCAGTAGCTCTGGAGCGGTTTGCAGCTGAGTGTGAAACAGTGGGGATGTGGATCAGAACCTCCAAGTCCGAGGCCATGGTTCTCTGATGGAAACCAGTGGATTGCTCCCTCTGGGTTGGGGGGGAGTTGCTTCTCCAAGAGAAGGAGTTCAAGTATCTCAGGATGTTATTCATGAGTGATGGGAAAATGGAGCTAGAGATGGAGTGTTGGTGCAGCGTCAGCAGTAATGAAGGAGTTGAACCGAACCGTCATGGTGAACAGGGAGCTGAACCTCAAGGAGAAGCTCTCAGTTTACCATCCATCTACGTTTCAACCCTCACCTATGGTCATGAGCTCTGGGTAGTGACCCAAAGAATGAGATCGTGGATAGAAGCGTCTGAAATGAGCTTCCTCCGTAGGGTGTCTGGACTCAGCCTTAGAGATAGAGGGAAAAGCTCAGACATCCGGAGGGAGCTCAGAGTAGAGCTGCTGATCCTTCACCTCTGAAGGAACCAGCTGAGGTGGTTTGGATATCTGATTCAGATCCTCCAGGGAGACTTCCTTTGGAGGTTTTCTGAACATGTCCTCCAGGGAGGAGACCCCGGGGCAGACCCAGAACCTGCTGGAGGGATTATATATCTCATCTGGCCTGGGAACGCCTCAGGAGGAACGTCTGAAATGACCTGCTTCTTCTGCTGCCTCCACAACCTGATGGATGGATGGATGGATGGATGGATGATGGATGGATGGATGGATGGATGGATGGATGGATGGATGGATGGATGATGGATGGATGATGGATGATGACGGATGGATGGATGGATGGATGGATGATGATGGGTGGGTGGGTGGATGGATGGATGGATGGATGGATGGATGGATGGATAATGGGTGCATGGATGATGGATGATGGATGGATGGATGGATGGATGGATGGATGGATGATGGATGGATAATGGGTGGATGGATGGATGGATGGATGGATGGATGGATGGATGGATGGATGATGGATGGATTAATGGATGGATGGATCTCAGTAATATCGTATCAGAATAATGTGGGATTTACACTAATTTAGAGGTAACTTTGATATCTAGAACTTTCTTTAGTTTTAGTTTCACCATTTATCCCTAAAAACAGAAAAGATCTGAGTCACTGTTTCCAGCCAAACGTGGAGTTGTAACCTCCCGACGACAGAATCTGCCCTCGGAATGTGTTTTGGGTCCTAATGCTCTAAACTCAGTGGTGAAATGTGATTTTCCAGCATGTTAACTCCGGCCCTCTGTGGATATTTAATCAGTTCGTTCCTCAAGGACACATGATCCGGCAGATGGTCGGTGTCGCCGAGGACCCAACCTCCTGCTCAAAGTGACGAGTTTGAAATGCAAAAAGATTCATTCCGAGGAAACGGCGAAGGTTTATTGAGCCACACAGATGATGAAGTACGAGGGAAAATTAGGCCGCGAGAGGAATAAATGAAGCAGATGTGGTCCGGTGTTTAGCCTTTACCCGCACACACACACTTTTATTGGTCTATTTAACAAGGAAAGTGCACATTAAATAAACATTACTGCAAATGTAGCAGCTATTTTTCACCAGCGGTCCCAAGAGACTTGTTACAAAGGCCGGCAAGAATAACACAAAAACAGCTTTTTTAATAAAATATGAGCATGCAGGGAAATAAGAGGAAGTTAACCCCTTCAGCGCCAGATAAATTCAATTCACTGTTTAAATCCACAAGCTGATTTTTTTAAGCTTCTGTCCTTTTTAGGCAAAACAAGCAATTTTGCTTGGTTCTGATTGGGTTTAAGTTTGTTTTTTCACATTTATTTTAAACATTAAAGAGTAAGGGCGGAGTAAAAGTGTTATTTAGGGGCTATTAGGTTGATAAAGCTCAAAAATGTCACTGGTTAGATGAATTATTGCCCTGTAATGTGCACTCATATTTATAAAAGTCTTATGAAATTCCTTTAAAAACAACAAACAACTGAAAAAATACCCCCAAAAAACAGCTACTGGACAACCAAAAAAAATTAGCTTATTGTTGTTTTTGTGCATTTAAGCCTGTACAACATAACCTGTTTTTTACCCTAAAAGGTTCCTGCAATGGAAAACAACCTTATTTTAATCTAAAAGGGACCACAAATGACAAAACAAACATCATGTTGTATTGAAGGAGATTCGAAACTCGAGATTAAGATCATAAAATCATTATGTGGTTCGTGGTTGTTCCACCAGGTGGAGTCTCTTACTGTTTAATACTGTAGAGACCAGAGGGCAAGCAGAGAGCATTGTGGGGATTTAACTAGCAATGGACACCATGAAAAAGACTTCTATGATGCTTAATGACCTCCAGAATACATAAGAGTTGACATAGCAACTGGTAGCATGTGTCTGTGGCTTTACTTTAGCAACCAGAGGAGGCAGTCAGTTAACATCTGAGCACTGTGGGAGTTTAGCTAGTAAAGGGGCACCATGACAAAGACTTCTATGATGCTTAATGACTTCCAGAATACATAACGGTTGACGTAGCAACTGGTAGCACGAGTCTGTAGCTTTACTTTAGCAACCACGGGAGGCAGGCAGTTAGTGTTTGCAAGCAGTGAGCATTGTAGGAGCTTAGCTCGTAAAGGTGCACCATGACAAAGACTTCTATGATGCTTAATGACTTCCAGAATACATAACGGTTGATGTAGCAACTGGTAGCATGAGTCTGTAGCTTTACTTTAGCAACCACGGGAGGCAGGCAGTTAGTGTTTGCAAGCAGTGAGCATTGTAGGAGCTTAGCTCGTAAAGGTGCACCATGACAAAGACTTCTATGATGCTTAATGACCTCTGGCACACATAACAGTTGACCTAGCAACTGGTAGCATGTGTCTGTAGCTTTACTTTAGCAATGAGAAGAAGCAGACAGTTAACGTGTTAGCATTGTGAGAGCTTAGCTAGTAAAGGGGCACAATGACAAAGACTTCTGTGGTAATTAATGACCTCTGGAATACATAACGGTTGACCTAGCAAACTCATGTGTCTGTAGCTTTGTAAAAAAAAGGATTTCAAACATGTTTAGATTTACCTAAAATTGCATCCATTGGCTCAAAAATGGTCAAATAAGACTCCTAATTTGTCAAAATGACTCAATACATGTTCAAAATGGTCCAAAATGTTTAAAAATGATCCAACATTTGTTACACACGACCCAAAAACTGTCCACATCAACTACAAAATTGTATAAAAAACCTTCTCAAAACACTCAATTTTAATATTATTAATTGAAATCTTGTGTATTTTTTTTTTAGTTTATTGCAGAATAATGTGGTATTTCCACTGATTTAGATGTAATTTTGACATCTAGAACCTACTTTAGCTTTATCATTTATCCATAAAAACAGCGAGGATCTGAGTCACTGTATAATATTGCACTGATTCTTTTACATACCGCAGTATCTTCTGGGTTTTTTAATGATAATTCTGCCAAAAAAGGTCAAGAAAGTCATCTAAAACTCATATCCCCAGTTGCTATCCTCCTATAAAAGCCGGTAACCACATTATAAAGAAGTTCAGACAGCTTCAAAGAAGGTCTGCTGGAGATTAGTTCCAGGTAGATATGGAGGGAGTAAAGGTTGGAGGAACCCGCCGCGAGAACTGTTTTTCACCCAAACGCCTGCTGGGAAAAGGCCTCGGTGTATGTCGGAGCTGACGCTGATACACGAGGAGATAAAAACGGAATTAAGTGGAGCGTCTGGAGAGGATGGTGCAGAGGGCTTCATCACCTGGAGATCCCACAGAGAGCGATAAGTGTTGGTGCAGCTCCAGATAAAGGCGGGATTAATTGGTATCGTGGTTCAGAAGCTCGGGTAATGGCCGCGGACCTCCCTGGGACAGGTGCTGTAGAATCGCTGTAAGAGGATTAGCCTCGTGAAGAGGTCGACCCGCAGACCTCCGTGTCACTCAAGTGCATATTAACGCTAGCGGAGGTAATAGCTTCTTTGGTGCCGCGAGGACAAGAGAGTTCTCCCACACTGGAAAAAATGCTCCTCTCAAAACAAGAAAAAAAACTGATTTCAAGGAACTTTCACCTTGAAATAAGTGGAAAAAATCTGCCAATAGAACAAGTGAAAAATGTCTTGGTAAGATTTCTTGAAATAAGATATGATATTTAGAATATTGAGATCTCAAAATTAGCTGGGAAAACTTATTTTAAGCTCTTATTTTACCAGGATTGTCAAGCTTAGGTGTCTTAAAATAAGCCAGACACGCTTAAAAAAATAAGCAGTTTTTCACTCAAAAATAGATTTTTGCTTTCATATAACCTCCTAATTTGAGATGTTTTAACCCTCCTCTTCATTTATGGGCACCAAAAAATAAAAATAATATAAGATAAAAAAAAATAATAAAAATCCCAAAAATTCACCAAAAAAAAATCCCCAAATTTCTGAAAATTTGCAAAACCTTCAGGCTCAAAATTACAATAATTCTTTGAAAGTTTCCCTTAAAAGTTTTATTTAAAAAAAAAAAATCACCCAAATTTGGCAAGAAAATTCTTGTAAATATTTTCAAAAAATGAGTAAAAATCTTCCAAAAAAAAATCCTAAAAATATCTAAAGTGATTACATATATATCAGTAAAACTTCTAATATTTTCTTTAAGAACATTCACAAAAAAATCACCCAAAATTCACTGGATTTTGGTTGATTTTTTTGTGAATGTTCTTAAGAAACATGTTTAACATTTCTTTTTCTACCACCAAAAAATGTTTAAAATTTTCCCAAAAATGTTGAAAATATGGACATCAAAAGTTTCATTGTGAAAATCCCCCCCCGCCACATTTTCAAACTTTAAAATGAGTCATTCTGACCTGCAGGACGACATGAGGGTTAAACTTATTTTGAGTTTTCTTGTAAAATTCAACTCAAAACAAGATAATTTCCAGATTTTTTGACTTAACAAGATATTTAAGATGCATTGTCTTAAAACAAGTCCCTCCATCTGATGAAATGTCTCTTGTTAAGTGAATTTTTCTCAAATCGAGTGGGATGAGACATTTAGACTAAAAATAAGACAAACAGACTTGGTAAGATTTTGAGTTTTTGCAGTGCATCAGGGGTCGGGTGTTACCCAGAGATGGAAGACGCTCCACTGGACATCCAACTCAACATAAAATAAGATCATTTTAAAAGTGAGAAACAAAATGACAAAAACATGAGACAAATGACAAAAGTCAGACAAAAAAGACTAAAAACAACAAAATGAGACAATTGACACAAAACAAAACAAAAAGTTAGACAATAAAGTTACAAAGCGACAAAATGACCAAAAATGACAAAAACAAACGACACGAAAAAACAAAAATGAGACAAAAAATGAGACAAAAAAGTTACAAAGCGACAAAAAATGACCAAAAATGACAAAAATACAACACAAAATGACAAAAACATGAGACAAACAACACAAAAAAATAAAAGAGACCAAAAATGAGACAAAAAATTTACAAAGTGACAAAAAATGGACACAGAAGGAAAAAACGAGACAAAAAGTGACAAAAGCCAGAAACAAAACGACAAAAGTCAAACAAAAAAAGACAAAACACAACAAAAACAAGACAAAATATTACAAAAAATGACAAAAATGAGAAACAAAACGACAAAAACATGAGACAAACGACAAAAATCAGACAAAAAAAACACCAAAAACAAGACAAAAAATGAGATGAGAAATGATGATAAATTATGAGAAATGAGAGACGATACAAAATAAAAAAATTAGACAAAAAAAGCTACAAAGTGACAAAAAATGGACACAAACATGACAAAAAAGAACAAAATGTAACAAAGTAGACAAAAAAACACAAGCGAGACAAAAAGGAAACACTACGACAAAAACGAGAAGCATATCGACAAAAACACGAGACAAACAACAGGAAACGAAACAAAAAAAAGAGCCAAAAATGTGACAACAAAGTTCCAAAGTAACAAAAAAATGGACAAGCAACACAAAAAAGACACTAAAGGACCAAAACGAGACAAAAAAAGACAAAAGCCAGAGCCAAAACGACAAAAACTGACAAACGTCAGACAACAAAAAGACAAAAACCAACAAAAACAAGACAAAGTATTACAAAAATGAGACACAAAATGACAAAAAATGGACCAACGACACAAGCAACACAAAAAAGACGCAAAACAAAAACAACACAAATAATAACAAGAGAACCAAAACGACAAAAAATAAGCAAACAACACAAGTGAGACAAAAAGGAAAAACAAAACGGCAAAAGCAAGAAACAAAACAAAAATGTGAGAAAAATGACAAAAGTCAGACAAGAAACAACAAAAACAAGACAAAATTTTACAAAAACGAGACACAAAATGACAAAAAATTAGACACAACATGAAACAAAACAAAAATTAGACAAAAAAATTACAAAACGACAAAAAATGGACACAAACGAGACAAAAAATGATAGAAGCAAGAAACAAAACGACAAAAACTATACAAACAACACAAGCGAGACAAAAGGGAAACACAAAATGACAGAAATGAGAAATAAAACATCTAATTGTCAATTTTTTTTTGTTTCATGTTATTTATCTCATTTTATGCCGTTTTGTCTCATTTTTTGTAATATTTTGTCTTGTTTTTGTTGTTTTTTTTGTCTTTTTTTCTCTGACTTTTGTCGTTTGTCTCGTTTTTGTCATTTTGTTTCTCACTTTTGTCATGTTTTGTCTTGTTTTTGTCCTTTTGTGTCTTTTTTATGTCGCTTATCCATTTTTTGTCACTTTGGAATTTTTCTGTCTCATTTTTTGTCTCTTTTTTGTTTTGTTTCATGTTGTTTGTCTATTTTTTGTCATTTTGGTTCTCATTTGTGTAATATGTTATCTTGTTTTTGTTTTTTTGTCTTTTTGTCTGACTTTTGGCGAAGTATACAATCTAGATAATATAAACAAATGTCTATTGTGCAAAGAAGATTATTTGCATTTCTCAACTTAAATGTCAACTAAACACACTTCAGAAAAACATTCATATAAGCATATAGAAAGGTCTCTGAATATCTATAAAATATGCATAGAAATAAACATTTGTACCCCGAAGGCTCCAGATTGTTGCTTGAGGGTTTGAAGTTGTGAATAACAGACCTCAGACTGTTTCTCCTCTAAACTCCACATCCTCCTGCTTTCACACTTTCCACCCAGCAGCCCTGTTCAATCACCGCCTTCTACCCCCGAGCTCCATGGGAGCATCGGAGGGTCAGACCGTGATACGGGACCGAGAGGTTTATTTGAAGCTGTGGTCATCAAGTCAGCAATCATCTCTGCTGGTAGCAAGACCTGAGAAAGGACCCAGAAATAAAGGGTTTGGAGGCACGCTGAGCGTCAGGAGTGATGAGAAGCCTGGATAAGAAGCCTGGATAAGCCGCCTGGATAAGCCTTGGCCGGCCTGCAGTAAGACTCTGCCGGGGTTCTGGACGGCTTTACGCTGGCTTAAGAGCCACTGGGTGGGTTTTAAATAATGCAAGGGCTGAAAAACTCCGAGATCACTTAATCTTCGTGTGCAAACAAGCCTCCTGAAAACTCTGGAGGAGCACGATGCCGGCAGCTAGTCTGAGCTACAGCTGAAGCACATATCTGGAGTTAGTAGAATCTCTTTATATTGGTTTGGTTTCTGTCAACAGGACGGGTTTGTCTGCGAACCAGAAACACAAAGTGAGACAAAAATGAGACACAAAATGACAAAAACAAGAAACAAAATGACAAAAAAAGAGACAAACGACATGAAACAAAACAAAAAATTAGACAAAAAAGTTACACTGACATAAAAATGGACACAAATGAGACAATAAAGGAACAAAACACAAAAAATAGACAAAAAACACAAACAAGACAAAGAGGAAACACAAAATGACAAAAATGAGAAACAAAATGACAAAAAATGAGACAAACGGCACAAAACAAAACAAAAAATTTGACAAAAAAGTTACAACGTGACAAAAAAATTGACCCAAGCGAGACAAAAAGGAAACACAACACAACAAAAACGAGACAAATAATGACCAAAACAAGAAACAAAATGATATAAACACGAGAGAAATGACAACAGTCAGACAAAAAAAAGACAAAAAACAACAAAAACAAGACAAAATATTACAAAAACGAGAAACAAAACAACAAAATTGAGACAAACGACACGAAACAAAACAAAAAATTTGGCAAAAAAGATACAGTGACAAAAATGGACGCAAACGGGACAAAAAAGGAACAATACTCAAAAAATAGACAAAAAACACAAACAAGACAAAGAGGAAACACAAAATGACAAAAACGAGAAACAAAATGACAAAAAATGAGACAAACAGCACAAAACAAAACAAAAAATTTGACAAAAAAGTTACAACGTGACAAAAAAATTGACCCAAGCGAGACAAAAAGGAAACACAACACAACAAAAACGAGACAAATAATGACCAAAACAAGAAACAAAATGATATAAACACGAGAGAAATGACAACAGTCAGACAAAAAAAGACAAAAAACAACAAAAACAAGACAAAATATTACAAAAACGAGAAACAAAACAACAAAATTGAGACAAACGACACGAAACAAAACAAAAAATTTGGCAAAAAAGATACAGTGACAAAAATGGACGCAAACGGGACAAAAAAAGGAACAATACTCAAAAAATAGACAAAAAACACAAACAAGACAAAGAGGAAACACAAAATGACAAAAACGAGAAACAAAATGACAAAAAATGAGACAAACGGCACAAAACAAAACAAAAAACTAGACAAAAAAGTTACAACGTGACAAAAAAATTGACACAAATGAGACAAAAAATTACAAAAAAGGAACAAAAATTGACAAAAAACACAAGCGAGACAAAAAGGAAACACAAAACAGCAACAACGAGACACAAAACAACGAATAAAGCAAAACACAAAATGACAAAAACAAGACAAAGAATAAAAAATCTTGTGGTTTGGTTTGTGTCAACAGGAGGAGTTTGTCTGCGAGCCGCCCATGATCACTCGCCACACCTCCAAGATGTTCGTGATGGAGGGCCAGGAGGTCAGTCTGCGCTGTAAGTCCATCGGAGACCCCGAACCGTCCACCCACTGGGTCAGTCCGGACGGGAAGCTGATCGGAAACACGTCCAGGACCGTCTGCTACGAGAACGGCTCGCTGGACATCTTGAAGGCCTCTGTCAAGGTAAACAAGCAGCTTCAGCTTTTAAGGAATAACGTCGTGTTTGTCCTCGAGATCAGTGCCAATTACATGTGCCTCTTGACGAGGTACATATGTGTAACAAATTTTATAACTTTACGTGACACGTACTGGCCGTAATTCCTGTTTGAAATTGTCCAGGGGGCGCTATGGAGCCACTTTGGCACACACATGTGCAGTTCCCCTAAAATATCAAATTGTTTGCCAGTCCTGATGTGTGCGCACATTTTCACACCTTTTCAAGTATTTTTAGACCTTCAAAAGTCCAATTCAAAAAGCGGACAAAGAACTAATTAAAGCTGCAAGCAGCATTGGTTGGGTCCTTGCATCCTTGCTGGTCAGTGAATCCAAGCGTGTCCACCAGGTGGCACTATCACTGTGAATATATATCGGTCGTGATGGATGTGATGAGGGCCAGACTCTGATCACACATGTGAAGTTTGAGGCAGATTTGAGTATTTACAGGCTACTTGGACAGCACTTCCTGTTTCATGGCGAATTGTCAAAATTCTGCTGGCCTCCATTTCCACGCCCTCAGACTTGTTGGGAGCATTTTGATAACTTTTGATCACAACAGCTGGTTGTACATCCTGGGCAAATTTGAGGTTTCTCGGCATTATCCCCTTTGAGTTTATAGCTTTTGAAAATGTCCAAAAATGCCCCAAAATCGTCCAAAATATGACATATAATTCAAAATAAGTGACTTCCTGTTTTGTTTTGAGCATGGGTGTAAATTATATTTTTGTGCATCTTGACGAGTTACATATATACTTCGCCTTGTGTATATATGTTATTTTGCACTATTTGATACTTGAATTTATATTTGTTTTCTTATTTCTATCTATCTATCTATCTATCTATCTATCTATCTATCTATCTATCTATCTATCTATCTATCTATCTATCTATCTATCTATCTATCTATCTATCTATTTCTTGTGTATTTTTATTCTTTATTCGTATTGTTTTCGGTGTGGGACAGGTGCACACCTGCATTTCACTACACATTATACGATGTATAATTGTCTTTGTGATAAGTAAAGGTCTTGAATCTTGAATGTGTACCAAATTTCATAGCTGTAGGTGACATGTAGTGGCCACAGTAACATGTGTAGTTCCACTAAAATATCAATTTTTTTGCCGGTCCTGATGTGAGTGAAAATTTTTGAGTATTTCTCGACCTTCAAAGTCCAATTCAAAAAGTGGACGAAGAATGAAAAAGAAGAAAAAACCTATGCCCCATGACCCTAAGAAAGAAAGAAAGTGGTTGGTTGGTTGGTTGGTATTTCGGTTGATTGATAGGTAGGTTGGTTGGTTGTTGGTAGGTAGGTAGGTAGGTCGGTTCGGTCGGTTGGTAGGTAAGTAGGTAAATTCGAGGGAAATTCAAGTTCAGTTCAAATACATGAAGTGATGTTTTATAGAGTCAGAGGTCTGCTCTGATTAATTCATAAGTTTGCAAACACCATAAAATAAGACTTAAATGATGCATCAAGCTGAATCTCTGATGGATCTGTAACCTTGTCTTGAATCAAAAGCTGCTGCTGATGTTGGAGCTGAGGCCACTTTCGGTCTCATACAGTTTTTATGTAGACATTTCATCCAGAGTTTGATCCATGGAAGATAATCCTCCTGTTTAAATTCAACCCTGCACACCATCAGGTTTTCATTACAGATGCAGCAGTGAGTCTTTGGTCCAGACAGAAAAGCAGCTCTGGACTTTATACAACCTGCAGAAACACAACAGTTCAACACGGAGATGCATGTTTTGATGCTGAACATCTCCATGAGTTCATCAAACTAATCCAGCTCAGAAGACTTTTTCTAATATACCGATAAAGTTTTTTAAAACCACGGACATACAACAAGCCACTAACGCTACTGGATTCCAACTGAGCTCTGGTTGGAGGTCATTAACCTCCACGGATATCTTTGTCATGGTGCCCCTTTACTAGCTGAAACCTCCCACAATGCTTTAACATGAACTGCAGTCTGAGTGACACCTCCTCTGGTCTCTACAGTATTAAACAGAAAGAGGCTCCTCCTGGTGGAACAACCAGGAACTGCAGCTGATAAAATGTGGATAAATGTTCTGTTTCTCTGTTTCTGTGGTTTCCAGGATTCAGGAAAGTTCACCTGCATCGCCTCCAATGCTGCCGGAGAGGCCACGGCTCCCGTTGAGTTGGTCGTCAACCCGTCTCCGCACTTCGACCCGAAGCTGGACCCCGATCCGGGACCGTCGGACATCCCCACGTCCATCAAGTCCAACATCAGTGGGGGCCAGGCCCGGGTCCGACCAGCAGAGGGTCAGCGTGTCCGACCTGACGTCCAGCTCCGCTACCATCCGCTGGCCTCCGCAGAACCACATCCCAGGAGTCCGGATGTACCAGATCCAGTACAACAGCTCCACCGACGACATCCTCATCTACAGGTAGGACCGGGGCTTTGGTTCTGTTGGGTTTGGTTCAGAAGCACTGAACATTTCTGGGTCACAACTGTGAAGAGATTCTGCAACGTGCTTTACGTTGTGTTGCACTGAATCATGGGTAAATCAAGAAGATGGATGTTCATGGAATATTTCTCATTTCCTTTCGCCCATGCTCTGAATTGTTCATCTATTTGCAGACGCGTGGAGTTACTGCTGGTTGTAATTATCTGCCTGAAACTGCAGCTGATAAATAACAAAAGTTATTAGGAGGAAAACGGTCGTGCAGCAGATTAAGATGGGTTGGACGTGGAATTCCCTCATAAATCTTTAAGGTATCTCGTGAATAGTGA
Source organism: Amphiprion ocellaris (assembly GCF_022539595.1). Taxonomy (NCBI): domain Eukaryota; kingdom Metazoa; phylum Chordata; class Actinopteri; family Pomacentridae; genus Amphiprion; species Amphiprion ocellaris. Next base: position 4,182 of record NW_026559441.1, on the reverse strand, counting down.
GCTCTTGGCAATGCAAAGTTTGCAGCAGAGTCATATCATGACGTGCAAATGAGATTTTTGACTAATTTGATGTAGATTTCTGCTTAAAACTGTAAAAAGCACATTGCAAACAGCTGATTTTAGTCCTGTTTTGGGCTCTAGGTTTACTGTTTTGCAGGAAGTTGATCCACTGTTTTAAAAAAAAATGGTGAAATTCAGGTAGGAGACCAGACTAAACCACCTTAAAGCAGTCTGGACTGGTTGGTTCTGGGTTTGGACTTGTCAAATGGAACAACAGAAAGATCCTGACATGACAAACGGAGGCAGTTTCAGGTTTTTTTTGTTTTGGAAGCAAATATCTCAGGGAACAACAAAGGAAGTGATTTGGATTCAGGCAGCAGCATTTATTTTTGAAAAACCAACTCATCGGTGATGCCAGAGACGAACAGGTGGAGAGAGAAAGAGTCCAGCCTCGAGCAAACATCTGTTAATGAAAACCTTCAATGTTCTCGCGACAGTCTCCAAGGAAAAGCTCGAGACCCTCGGCGGAATTCAGACGGCAGACAGGTGGAGACGGAAAAACAGAGGAACGTGATGATGGAAGATGGGATGAAGGCTGACGGATCCTGCTGGGAGATCAGCGGCGAGGAGGACGTGAAAACCTGGAATGAAAAGAGCCGATGGAAAAAACAAAAAGAGGAACAAAACGCAAAAAATAGACAAAAAACACAAGACAAAACAGAAACACAAAATGACAACAACGTAAAAGAAAATGAGACGACAGGAACCAAAACAAAAAAGAGACAAAAAATTGACAAAAAAGCTACAAAGCAACAAAAAATGGACAAACGACACAACAAAAGACACAAAATGACAAAAATGAGACAAAAATGGTAAAAGCGAGAAGCAAAACAACAAAAAATAGGCAAACAGCACAAGCGAGACAAAAAGGAAACACAAAACGACAAAAATGAGAAACAAAACGACAAAAACGAGACAAACGACAAAAATCAGACCAAAAAAACAACAAAAACAACACAAAAACAAGACACAAAACAACAAAAAAGAGACAACAAATTGGACAAAAAATTACAAAGCGACAAAAAAATGGACAAACGAGACAATAAATGACAAAAACAAGAAACAAAATGACAAAAACTGCGGCAAATGCCAGACAAAAAAAGACAAAAAACAACAAAAAACAAGACAAAATATTACAAAAATGAGACACAAAATGACAAAAGAACAATCTAGTGTTTTACTTTATGATCCAAACAACTTGTCATGATCTAGAAATTATTTTAAATTTATAGATTTACTAATTTACAATCTGCAGTTAATGTCTTCTCTGTAATTTTTACACATTGAGGACCAGATTGGACCCTCTGGAGGACCACTTTTGGCCCACAGGCCTCATGTTGGACACCCCTGCATTTTAGAGAGTTTTTGATCAGATTTTTTAGCTGCTAATCTCCAGATGTGGATTTTAGAGAGTTTTTGATCAGATTTTTTAGCTGCTAATCTCCAGATGTGGATTTTAGAGAGTTTTTGATCAGATTATTTAGCTGCTAATCTCCAGATGTGGATTTTAGAGAGTTTTTGAGGCTCTCATGTGGCTCCGTCCGGCCACTCAGCCGCCATTGCCTAGCAACCCCGTCCAGGATGCATAATGGAGTGTTATTGTGGAGTGGTTGGAGGGCCGACAGATGACAGTTTGAAACGTCCAAGGCTTTAATTCCTGTTTTAACCTCAGAGTAAATCACCGCTTTCTGGCCAGAACACTCTGGATATTTTATACGGCGCTCCATGAGGGTGACGTGGTTGTTTTATTTTTTATTACGACGGCTGAACAGAAACGAGAAGTCCTGGAATGCACCGTTTGAGTCCAAATGCGACAACAAAGCATCTGTTATCAGCCGAATGAAGCCATTTTGTGGTCTGATTTTGTTGGGTTTAGGTACAAAAACAAGTTTAGGGGTTAAATTACACCAACATTAAACTTTAACCTCATTTTCACATTGGAAAACTGACAGTAGAGGACGTAACAAGGATTCAGATTTCACCACCATTCCCTCCATTGTCTTAAAATGATGGAACCCTAGTAACACATTTTGAAGGAAGAAGAAGAAGAAGTCGTAGTGAGAAGCCAAAGTTTATTAAGAAGTTTGAATAATTAGGGGTCTGTTGAAAATTTTAATGAGAACAACATAATATAATAACCACACAGTTAAGATTAGGGGAAAATGATAGTTGTTATTAAAGACAATTACACTGAAACTATCAATCAGACGTATTATTGACCCATCTATCCACTCCAACCTCCTCCCTGAGCTAATTTCTTTACAATGAGTTATTTGCTGCTTTCTTAATAGAACTAAAGTGGCAAAATGGAAAATAAATTACAAGAACCGACCATGATACACAAAAATCACAGTCATGATTAAAGAAACTGATGTTTATCGGGCATTTTTTTTTGACCCATCCATCCACCCTGACCTCCTCACTGATGTATTTTCTTTACAATGAGCTGTTTCCTGCTTTCTTCATACAACTTTTTGACAGATTTGTTACTTTAAAATAATCTAAAATCATCTTTTGGCGCTGTGCTGTTTATTGTTCCAAATATGTAATTCAGAGATTAAAAAGATTTTTTTTACAGCTACAGGATCATAAACTCGGCCAAATGAGCAACAAAAGTGTCATCAATCAGTGATTAAATGCTTTTTAAATCCAAATATAATCAACTAAAACACTGTTAAAGAGAATCATAAAAAGAAAAGCTCATTTAGTGAGACCCAGATTAGTCATTTAGTGAAACAGGAAGGACTTATTTTACTTCTGACAGGTACCTGAGGTGTGCAGGTGTTTGTTTCTGTGTATTTTCTGCAGTTTTACCCGTCGGTTCTCAGTTCCTGTGGTAACGTTCCGTCCTCTGAGGCAGCCTGAGGCGCCGACGTGCAGCTTTTCTTCTCTTCTAAAGGTCAACAGTTTGAAAACCAGAGTTCAGGGTGGTGAAATAAAATAACTGCTGCTGTTGTTCCTGGAGAACCCAGAGCTGCTGCAGCAGAACATTAGAAATACAAACAGCTCGACGTAGGGAAGAACTGCACTGCAAAAACTCCAAATCTCACCAAGTCTATTTGTCTTATTTTCAGTCAAAATGTCTCATCCCACTTGATTTAAGATAAATTCACTTAACAAGAGACATTTCATCAGATGGAGGGACTTGTTTTAAGACAATGCATCTTAAATATCTTGTTAAGTCAAACAATCTGGAAATTATCTTGTTTTGAGTTGAATTTTGCAAGAAAACTCAGAATAAGTTTAACCCTCGTGTCGTCCTGCAGGTCAAAATTGACCCATTTTAAAGTTTGAAAATGTGGGAAAAAACCTATTTCCACAGTGAAACTTCTGATATCCACATTTTCAACATTTTTGGGAAATCTTTGAACATTTTTTGGTGGAAAAAAAGAAATGTTAAAAATATTTCTTAAGAACATTCACATAAAAAGTTTTTTTTGTGAATGTTCTTAAGAGAATATTAGAAGTTTTACTGATATAATTAATTAATACATCTCACATTAGGATGTTACATGAAAGCAAAAATCTATTTTTGAGTGAAAAACTGCGATTTTTTTTAGTATATCTTTCTTATTTTAAGACACCCTAAACTTGACAATCCTGGTAAAATAGAGCTTAAAATAACTTTTCCCAGCTAATTTTAAGATCTCAGTATTCTAAATATCATATCTCATTTCAAGAAATCTTACCAAGACATTTTTCACTTGTTCAATTGGCAGATTTTTTCACTTATTTCAAGGTAAAATTCCTTGAAATAAGTTTTTTTTTCTTGTTTTGAGAGAAGCATTTTTTTGGTGAATTTTTGTAAGAAATATTTTTAACATTTATTTTTTTCCACCAAAAAATGTTCAAAGATTTCCCAAAAATGTTGAAAATGTGGACATCAGAAGTTTCACTGTGAAAATATTTTTTCTCCACATTTTCAAACTTTAAAACGGTTCAATTTTGACCCACAGGAGACACGAGCGTTAAACTTATTTTGAGTTTTCTTGCAAAATTCAACTCAAAACAACATAATTTCCAGATTTTTTGACTTAAGATATTTCAGATGCATTGTCTTAAAACAAGTCCCTCCATCTGCTGAAATGTCTCTTGTTAAGAGAATGTATCTTAAATCAAGTG
>NW_026559440.1:0-31343 GCF_022539595.1 Amphiprion ocellaris | reverse complement strand
TTCAGCGATATTCATGCCTCTGTGCCAGTGACAACTGTGGCTACAGGCATGATGTTTTCAGATGGCTTGTCCACCTCATTCTCATCAGTGCAGTATCTCTGGAACACCTTTAGGAGATTTCTTCAGAAATCACCAAGAATGCTGTTGTTGACTGGTCAGAAGCCAAGAAAACAGCACCAGGCAGAATGTAGTGCTGAAGCTGATTTTGTGGCTTGTTGTGGCAGCAGTTTTAGGTGCAGTGGTGGTAGAATCATCAGTTACGGGTGCTGTTAAGGAAAAAGAAATCCCAAATCAGCTTTTGCACTCTTTGTAAACAGTTGATCATTTAATATACGTACGATTTGGTAAAAGTTGATTTCCAATAAATATGTATGCATATATATATATATATATATATATATATATATATATATATATATATATATATATATATATATATATATATATATATATATATATGAGTATACTGAACATACGTAAATATTTCTCCAATGTTATACTATCAAATTCAGCAAGAGGGTATGACAATATCAGTGCAGAATATAAGAGTAAGGCTTGGAGTTTTAATTAAACATTTAGATTTGTGTCTCAACATACTTAAGTTAGTTATTGGGATGCTGCATTTCAGCATAATAACAAGGTTTCCCACCCCAAGCACACAGTTAAACTCTAGATATTCTCATCAACCTCTTAGTCATTGTTCAACTATTTCATCAGGAGTAAAAGCATAGAAGACTATAAAAGTACAGTCTAGTGTGCACCCTGGTGGTTAAAGCTTTAAATGAAGCTACAAAGCAAAAACAAAAAAATCATGTAGTTTTCACATGACAACACATGTTTATTGTATTTATCACCTATTCTCACTGGACTAGAGACATGAAATCATATGTTGTTAATGTTGTAGTGTATTGTCATATTGTTACAGTCTTTTATTGTGAAAGGTGTAACCCACCTGGCCCAGCAGGTGTCAGGTGGGTGTGTTTATAAATCCTGTATGTGTAAACAAAGAGACACACGTTTTAGCTTCCATTCAGCTCGGCAGCAGGATTTATTCTGCTTTCTTCAACAAAGAAATAATGACACAAAATATTCGATTAATTTGGAAATTACTCAATAACACCAACTGTATAGACAGTATCTTGAATCCAACAAACAATTGTGGGCTTTAGAAAACAAATGCAAAACATTTCCCCATACAAACTTGTCACTGTCACTTACATATTCTTTGATTTCACTCCAAATTACACATGAAACAATATTTAAACTAACAGTGTCCAACTTTACTGATTCTGTGTTAGCAACTTACTTAGCTGATTAGCAACAGGTCCGCCAGCCTAGCATGGTCGCGTGCGAAAAAACAGCTATATCTCTACCCATAACTTCGACAAAACTCGACTCTAAACATTGCACATTATATCCAAGAATTCACAACACAATATGCCCTTATTCTGGGGTACATGCATATGGTTTTGAGGAATATAAACGCACCTGTATGTGTAAACAAAGAGACACACGTTTTAGCTTCCATTCAGCTCGGCAGCAGGATTTATTCTGCAGCAAGTGCCTCAAGGCGGTTTTATGTTCCTCTCTGGCACTATGCGCCATCTAGTGACCTGTTTGAAAATTGCTTCGACACAGAAATCAGTAATGCACCATGAAATTAGTTTTTTTTTTAAACATACTTAAACACAATGAAATAGTTTTTCAAAAAATTTCTATATAAGGGTATCTGTTTTTAAACGCATTTTTAACATAACTTATTTTTAGCAATTAGCTGCATCCGTCTGAATGACTTTTAAATCTTTTCTTATGACATATTTAACCTTTTAACTGTATTCCCATTCATCTCTAAAATAAACATTTTTAACCCTTTACAAAGGCAACCAGATGTGGATGAAAGACATAACTTTCAGTATCACTGTGTTGGAGAAGGCTATTCACTAAATAAATGACTGACTCGCTGCTTCTCGTACACTTGGTCGTCCTTTCAAGTTATTTAATATACCACCAAATAATACAAATGTGTTGTCAATGGGCTGTTTATGTGTTGTCAGTCTGTTATCATTCTATGTTAATGTGTTGTTACCATGTTGTTAACTTGTTAATTTATTTGAATTCAGTTGTATCTATGTAGTGCGAATTCATAACATTTGTCCTCTCCACTCCAGGCACTTCACAAACTAAAAACTCCATCCATCCATCCATCCATCCATTTTCTTCCACTTATCAAGGGTCAGGTAGGCGGAGGCAGCAGATGAAGCAGGTCATTCCAGACATCCCTCCCCGCAGCAACACTTTGCAGTTCTTCCTGGGGGTTTCCTCCCAGATGGACACGTTCAGAAAACGTACAAAGGAAGCCTCCCCAGAGACATCCAAATCAGATGTCCAAATCACCTCAACTGGCTCCTTTTGACACGACGGAGCAGTGGCTCGACTCTGAGATTTCTCCACATGTTCAAGCTCCTCACCCTATCCCTAACGCTGAGCTCAGCCACCCCTATGGAGGAAGCTCATTTGGGCCATTTGTACCCGCAATCTTGTTGATGAACATAGGTGAGGGGTGCATCATGGATGGACTGGTAAACCAAGAGCTGTGCTTTGCAGCTTAGCTCCTCCACCACAACAGTCCAGTACAATGCCTGCATTACTGCTAATGCCACACCAAGCTGCCTGTTCATCTCTCGCTCCATTTTCCCATCATTCGTGAACAGGAGGTCCACAAACTAGGCACCCTCCTCATTCAAGCAGCACCTTGAGATCCTGTCCATGAACACCACAAACAGGATCGGGAGAAGCGTGTCTGACTTTGTGCCCAGAATGCAGACAAAGCTCTCACTTCAATCAATCAAAATTTATTTATAGAGCACTTTTCATACAGTTAAAAAAAATGCAACGCAAAGTGCTTTTCAACATTAAAAACATTAAAAACAAGAAAACCCATCCCTCCCTCCCTCCATATATACATATATGCACACAACTGCAGAAGCACACACATGCGCCCACACACACACACACTCCCACCACTGACTGTAGGGAGACATGGCATGGCACTGACGATTGTGGAAAACGCCTCCATTGGGGTCATCCACACTGGGAGGAGTCGCAGGCCATGACCACTGGGGGTGCCGGCACCCAGACCCCAGACCCCCCAACCCTGACAGACAGGGGGACCCCCACACTGAGGTGGGGAGCCCCCCCCCCAGCCAGCCGGGCCGAAGGGACCCATGGACAGCACCCTCAGTGGGAGACCAGATACAGCCCCCAGTGTGGAGGACCCCCTGAGGAAACACTGGAGTTAAATAACTAAACATTTTAAACTATAAGATAGAATAAAAGACCTATAACATAAGTAAAAAGGTGAAAGGTTGAAAAAGTAAAAATACATAAGAAAAAAATACAAAATGATAACAACATAAAGACTTAAAAGGTTAGTTAAAAGCCTGATTAAAAAGGTGAGTCTTTAACCTTCTTTTAAAAATATCGACGGTCTCTGCAGTCCTGAGATTCTCCGTGGGTTTTTGTCCTGGCTTGTGGTATGGATAAAAGGCCGCTGCCAGAGGACCTCAGGATCCGCGAGGGTCGATATGTTAAAAGGAGATCAGATAAATAAGAAAACGCAAGGCCATTAAGACATTTATAAACTAATAAAATGTTAGGATCCTGCTCTAGCCCCTGCCCTTCTTTCCCTTTTTCCTCTTTTTCCTCCTTTCTCCCTTGAGTCCTGATTTGTTTCTGTGTTGACCTGTCTCTCTTTGGCTCCCTCTGTCTGTCACCTCTCCCTCATGTCTCTCTCTCTCTCCCTGTCTCTCGCCCTCCTGCTTCACCTGCTTCACCTGCCTGCACTCTGTCTTGCTGATTGCTACAATGAGTTTCAGCTGCAGCAATCAGTTCACACCATTCACCTGTTCTCCACCTCACCTCCACTATTTAAACCCTGCTCAGTCATTCACTCCCTGCCGGATCATCGACCCACATGCCCTCTGCTTTTGGACTCTGTTTTTGCACTCTGTTTTTGGACTCTGTTTTCACTTCACTGGATTTCCCTCACCCTGGACTCAGTTCTTCTTTTGGATTCCCGCTAGCCCTGTTTTTTGTCCCCAGCCAGTAGCTCCAGTCTCATCTCCGTTCACCCCAGATTTCTTGAAGCCCGCTTCCCTACCCCTTCTGTTCAGTTCCCCCATTTTGTAAGTACCCCCTCCTTTACTTAGTTTTGTTTGTTCTAGTTTAGTGATCTTCCGTTCTTGAATTCATAGTGTTTGTTAGTGGTTTGGTTTAGTCTTGTTTCCCCTCAGTTCAGTTTTCCATTTATGTATTGTTTTTGTTCTCTGGTAAAATAAAAGCCTTTCCTTAAATCACATTTCTGCCAGTCTCTCTGTGTCTGCGCCTGGGTTCTCCAGCGCCCCTCGTAACAGTATGATCCGGCCAGAATTGAACCCAGCAGGCATAGGTCAGTTCTGACTCCGTTCTTGTTGTTCCAGTGCAGTCTGGCCCAGTACTGAACTCTTCAGACCCAGTTTGGTCTGTTAAATTTTAGTTCTCCCCATTTTTTGCTTAGATCTGTTCAGAGTCTGCTCAAGCCATTTTAGGTCCTGCCTTACTCACCCCCAGTAACCATGTCTGATTATGGCTGGAGATCTGTGTTTTTGGGAACCCGTCTAGCAATAAAACCACCTTCTAAAGCTCAGCATGGTCCCCGACGTAGAGGTGGCCCCCAATCCTCCCCCACTTCGATTTCCTCTAGTGATTTGTGCTCCTTTTTGTTGGATAGGGCCCTTGGTGTGGACAGTGACCTCAGTAGTCGGCCCCAGGCTTCCGTTTCTCCACAAGACCCTGTTCGGGTTAGGGAATATAATGACCTCCTGAATTCCCTTGCCCATCTTTATGGGTTGTGGAAGGGGGAGACAGACCCTCCACAAAAGAAGGTCTATTTGTCGCTGGCTTACAGTGAAGTTGCCAGAAAGCCCTGGCTCATTCACTCTCTGCCAGACTTTGTTTTTGAGTTTGTAGAACCCCCTCTGACCCGTCTGACATCTCTCCAGTCAGTAATGCAGCCAGTTAGCCACCCTCTTGCTAGTCCGCCAGTAAGTTCCCCACCCGTTTCAAACCTACATAGTTTACCACTTGTTAGCCCTTCTCCCTCACCACCCAGCAACCTCCCAGAACCTGCCCCCCAGCCGTCAACTGAGCCACCTGTGAGGAAGCCTCGCCGCAGGAAGCGTGGCTCTAGAGGACGCCAGACCTCGCCGCTCCCCGGCGCACCGACCTTGCCGCTCCCCGGTGCACCGACCTCGCGGCGCACCGACCTCGCCGCTCCCCGGCGCACCGACCTTGCCACTCCCGAGCGTCGCTGAGGTCCCGCTGCCGAGCGTCGCTGAGGTCCCGCCGCCGAGCTTCATTCTGGCCGTCTCCGAGGGGGGTCGACGACGCCGCCTCACCCGTCTCCGAGGGGGTCGACGACGCCGCCTCACCCGTCTCCGAGGGGGTCGTCGACGCCGCCTCACCCGTCTCCGAGGGGGTCGACGCCGCCTCACCCGCCTCAGTTCCCGAGGGGGTCGACGCTGTCGACGCCGCCTCACCCGCCTCAGTTCCCGAGGGGGTCGACGCTGTCGACGCCGCCTCACCCGCCTCAGTTCCCGAGGGGGTCGACGCCGCCTCACCCGCCTCAGTTCCCGAGGGGGTTGACGCCGCCTCACCCGCCTCAGTTCCCGAGGGGGTCGACGCCGCCTCACCCGCCTCAGTTCCCGAGGGGGTCGACGCTGTCGACGCCGCCTCAGTTCCCGAGGGGGTCGACGCTGTCGACGCCGCCTCAGTTCCCGAGGGGGTCGACGCTGTCGACGCCGCCTCAGTTCCCGAGGGGGTCGACGCTGTCGACGCTGCCTCACCCGCCTCAGTTCCCGAGGGGGTCGACGCTGTGGACGCCGCCTCAGTTCCCGAGGGGGTCGACGCTGTCGACGCCGCCTCGGACCAGCCAGGGCCAGCCGATGATTCCCTCATCAGAGGAATTGTGCTGAAGTCAGCTGACCAATCCCCTGGTTCAGAGACTGTCGAGCCCATGTCAGCTGACGGCATCCCCGGCCCAGAGACTGTCGAGCCCGTGTCAACTGACGGCATCCCCGGCCCAGAGACTGTCGAGCCCGAGTCAGCTGACGAATCCCCCGGCCCAGAGACTGTCGAGCCCGAGTCAGCTGACGAATCCCCCGGCCCAGAGACTGTCGAGCCCGAGTCAGCTGACGAATCCCCCGGCCCAGAGACTGTCGAGTCAGCTGAGGAATTCTCTGGCCTACAGACTGTTGGGCCCAAATCTACTGACAGTAACCCCGGCCCAGAGATTGAGCCTGTGTCAGTCAATGGATCCCATGGCCAAGAGGCTGATCTCCCCAAGGCTCCTGTCCTATTCCCAGGCCCAGTGTGTGGGCCTGGGTCAGCTGACAAATCCCCGGCTCCTGAGTCTCCGTCTGCAGTGGCCACCCCTGCTCCTGAGTCTCCGTCTGCAGTGGCCACCCCTGCTCCTGAGTCTCCGTCTGCAGTGGCCACCGCTGTTCCTGGGCCTCCAGAGGGGTCCCGCCTTCGTCGGTCCCCAGCCCGGCCTCCAGAGGGGTCCCGCCTTTGTCGGTCCCCAGCCCGGCCTCCAGAGGGGTCCCGCCTTTGTCGGTCCCCAGCCCGGACTCCAGAGGGGTCCCGCCTTCGTCGGTCCCCAGCCCGGCCTCCAGAGGGTCCCCGTCTTCACCTGATCCAGTTCCCAGGCCGGCCTCCAGCCCGGCCTCCCGAGGGTCCCCGCCTCCTCCGTCGCCGGCCTCCAGAGTGGTTTCGTTGCTGGCCTCCAGAGGAGTTCTGCCTCCTCCGTCGCCGGCCTCCAGAGTGGTTCCGCCTCCTCCGTCGCCGGCCTCCAGAGTGGTTCCGCGTCCTCTGTCACCGGCCTCCAGAGTGGTTCCGCGTCCTCCGTCGCCGGCCTCCAGAGTGGTTCCGCGTCCTCCGTCGCCGGCCTCCAGAGTGGTTCCGCCTCCTCCGTCGCCGGCCTCCAGAGTGGTTCCGCGTCCTCCGTCACCGGCCTCCAGAGTGGTTCCGCGTCCTCCGTCGCCGGCCTCCAGAGTGGTTCCGCGTCCTCCGTCGCCGGCCTCCAGAGTGGTTCCGCGTCCTCCGTCGCCGGCCTCCAGAGTGGTTCCGCGTCCTCCGTCGCCGGCCTCCAGAGTGGTTCCGCGTCCTCCGTCGCCGGCCTCCAGAGTGGTTCCGCCGCCTCCGTCGCCGGCCTCCGGAGTGGTTCCGTCTGCCCGTCCAGCACCCGGGCCATCCTCCGGCCTAGGAATAGTTTACTTTGTTTTTGAAAAGCCTTTTTGAACTATTCTCTGGTCTGTTTTTGGTTTTGAACTTTGTTTTGCAGCCTCAGTGCTGCCCCAGACTGATCTGGACACTTTGTTTTGTCCCTCCGTCCTGACCCCCTCCGCCCACCCAACTCCTCTTGGACTTTCGTCTCTGTCCCTCCGTCCTGACCCCCTCCGCCCGCCCTGCTCTTCTTGAGTTTTTGTTTCTGGATCCCCTCCTCTTCAGTGACCAGCTCCCTGTTCGTTTTTTTTTTCGTGCGCCAGGAGGCGCATGTAGAGGGGGGGGTACTGTTAGGATCCTGCTCTAGCCCCTGCCCTTCTTTCCCTTTTTCCTCTTTTCTCCCTTGAGTCCTGATTTGTTTCTGTGTTGACCTGTCTCTCTTTGGCTCCCTCTGTCTGTCACCTCTCTCTCATGTCTCTCTCTCCCTGTCTCTCACCCTCCTGCTTCACCTGCTTCACCTGCCTGCACTCTGGTTTGCTGATTGCTACAATGAGTTTCAGCTGCAGCAATCAGGTCACACCATTCACCTGTTCTCCACCTCACCTCCACTATTTAAACCCTGCTCAGTCATTCACTCCCTGCCGGATCATCGACCCACATGCCCTCTGCTTTTGGACTCTGTTTTTGCACTCTGTTTTTGCACTCTGTTTTTGGACTCTGTTTTCACCTCACTGGATTTCCCTCACCCTGGACTCAGTTCTTCTTTTGGATTCCCGCTAGCCCTGTTTTTTTGTCCCCAGCCAGTAGCTCCAGTCTCATCTCCGTTCACCCCAGATTTCTTGAAGACCGCTTCCCTACCCCTTCTGTTCAGTTCCCCCATTTTGTAAGTACCCCTCCTTTGCTTAGTTTTGTTTGTTCTAGTTTAGTGATCTTCCGTTCTTGAATTCATAGTGTTTGTTAGTGGTTTGGTTTAGTCTTGTTTCCCCTCAGTTCAGTTTTCCATTTATGTATTGTTTTTGTTCTCTGGTAAAATAAAAGCCTTTCCTTAAATCACATTTCCGCCAGTCTCTCTATGTCTGCGCCTGGGTTCTCCAGCGCCCCTCGTAACATAAAAGAACCTTAAAATCGATCCTGAAGGGGACGGGGAGCCAATGCAGCGACTTTAAAACTGGTGTAATGTGTTCCCGCCCTCTGGTCCTCGTCAGCACACATGCAGCTGAGTTTTGCAATAATTGTAGATTTAAAGTACTCTTTTTGGGAAGACCAGAGAGCAGGGCATTACAATAGTCTAAACGAGAAGAGATAAAAGCATGCATTAGCACCTCTGTGTTGGCCTGAGAGAGAAACGGGCGGACTCTGGCTATGTACTTCAGATGATAAAAAACCTATCTTTGTTATATTTTTAATATGTGGCATAAAATTTAGCTCAGAGTCGAAAATCACGCCCAGGTTTTTTACAAATTTTGCTGGTTTAAAATCTTGTAGATAAAAGATAAAAGATAATTAGATAAAAGTTTCCCTCTCTGGCCTTCAGGACCTATGACTAAAACTTCAGTTTTGTCCTGGTTGAGCTGTAGGAAGTTCACTGCCATCCATGACTTAATGTCTAAAATACAGTTTAAAAGGGACTCTATTGGCCCTGTGTCATCAGGAGACCTGGCAATGTACAGCTGTGTATCGTCAGCGTAGCTATGGAAACTGATGCCGTCTCTCCTGATGATGTCCCCAAGAGGAAGCATATAAAGATTAAAAAGAATGGGACCTAAAATTGACCCCTGGGGAACCCCACACTTAATTTCATGGATTCCTGAGGAACACTTACTTACTTTGGTTTTACAGGGACTAAATTACTTGTATCAGTTAGCCCGGTAATCCATACTCCCACAGAGTCCCCTGGGGGACACGGTCAGAGGCCTTTTCTAAATCCACAAAACATATGTGGACTGGCTATGTGCTCTGCAAGGGTAAAGAGCTGGTCCACTGTTCCACAACCAGGATGGGATCCGCATTGCTGCTCCTGAATCGGAGGTTGGAAAATCGTTTGAGGAGGTGGAGGTGGTGGTGTTCATCATTGGAGTCTGACAGCATTAGCATGGATATCTCCGTCTTTGGCATTTTGTCTTCTGTTTGCAAACAAGGGCGAAGTGAAGCGTGATGTCAGAGTTGGTATCCACGCGATACAGCCAAGTAACTGGGCAATGACAAGCAACGCTGATCCCAGAGGTCACTGCAGTCCACAAGACTCAGTGATCAGTTGAAAGCGCTGCTCTTCTCTTCACCCAAGTGTCCAAGAAAAATGGCCGCAGGTTTGATGACACGACTATAAAGTCCATCACTGACCTTTCGCCTAAGGTGCTCTGGTAACTAAGAACTCAATATTTAGAATTTTTTTTTTTTACAATGTTATAGTTTCCTTTTGATACCATTTTGACCCAGCACTCAGCAACACTTCAATGAAAAAGCTCCCTTTTCAATAGAAATAACCTCTGGCAGAACCAGGCTCAGGGAGGCCAGCCATCTGCCTCGACTAGTTGGGATGAAGTAAGGTGAAAGAGTACGGGATAAAATAGACATAAAATAGTTGTTTTGTTAATGTGCTGTTAAGATGTGTTAACATTTTGTCAGTATGTTGTAAATGCATTGAAGTGTTTTCTTAACACAATGTGGATCGACACTGTGCCTGTGGATCAAACCTTTGATGCAGCAGACTTTAAGAATGAAAAGTGTGTGTGTGTGTGTGTGTGTGTGTGTGTTGGGGGGGTGTCATGAATTCATAAATTAGATGTGATCAGCCTCAGCATTAAAACCATCTTGTGACAATGTACCATGTTGCACAGCAAAAGTGACTGTAAACTTCAGTTAATTTATGTTATTTTCATGTTTCCAGCGTCTTGTGAAAATCGTGATGCTGTTCATCTCTGAGTCCTCCTTGACTTTCTGCTTGACCTCTACATTTGTTATTACCCCATTCATCCACAAGATGTCTCTAGTCTTCTATTCTGCTGCCACTCGCCTTTCTACACTCTCACACACACACACACACAAGCGCAAGACGATGGATGGATGGATGTTTGTTCCTGTTACCTGCTTGCTTGTCTTCCAATTTGGCAACCATCCTGTAAGTTAATTTTTGCATTTTAAAATAAAGCATCATCCTTTCTACCCAGTTGTATCTGCTTTTGGGCCCTCGTCCTCTTTTCCTGGCCAAACCGTGACAAAGTGAGGCTGTCTAACAGCAAAGGAAGACCATATTAGTTCAGTGTTTGCAGTGTTAAAGTGCTCAGAGAATGTGTACTGGTCTAATTCAGTCACTAAAGCAAACAATATTGAACAAGTGTGGGAGTGACCAGAATAAGTGAGTTTGACATTTACAGTGGAGATTTTTATGTTCTTGTAAATAACAGCAGGCTTTTTTTCCATTCAACATATCTGTGTATGTACATGTATAAAATGAAGTGTGAGTTACTGTAAAGTGAGGACACTGGAAATGTACTGTAGAGTGAGAGCACATGCTGGACAGTAGGATCATTGTAATGTGTAGCGTAAATAAATACTGGAGTGTGCCTAAAACGAGGTACTGGGAGGAGATCTTTAGAGGCTTCATGGTCGTGCCTAGGAGGTGACATGGGGAAGGGTGCCTTTATTTCCCATTGCAATGGAACTAGACAGATGGTTAAATCACATGTATAAGATGAACTTCCCTTACAACACATTCTTGGGTGTTCCCAACCAGCAGAAGTTATCAAAATGATGCAAATTCTGCTCAAATGAGTATGATAAATAAGTAAATATCATTTGTATTTGTCACTTTGAATAAATTAAATGCTAGTTATGATAAAAATATTTCAGAAATTTAGCAACAAATCAGATTGAGACTAGACATGTCTCTTTATGCACTGTTTTGGGAAGTATGCATTTCTGTGATCTATGCTTATGTCTGGCCTGCCACAATGATAACATTACCAACTCATCTTGAACAGAGTCAGAGTCCAGATAATGGTCTATTTTATTTATTGTTTTAGATTTGTGTTGTTTTTTTGTTTTTGCTGTTTGTTTGTTTTGATGCCCTTTTTATTTGGGACATTTGTTACATTTTTTTAACGCTATAATTCAAACATCTGAATATTCTTAAGAATTAAAGGTCTACTTATGGTGTTAAAATTAAATGATGAATGACATCAAATAATATTTTGTCCAAAAAGATAGTTATTGTGACAGTTATTGTACCTCTTACTCAGATGTATACAGTAATATTAATATTCATAGCATGTGGACCAGCTAGACCAGAGATAGTCTCTGATTTACCTTTCTCTATCTGAGCTCTGCATGCCTTCATTTCTTTCTGTCTCTCTGAACTCTTCCTCCTCCATCTCCTCTCGGGGATGCTCTTCCTCCTCTCTTCTTTTAGGCTGGGAAAAGCTGGTGATGGTACCCTTCCTCTTCATTCTTTACTGCCTCCTATAAGATTCACACTGACTTAACTATGTTTTCCCTTTGAGGTTTTCAATATTAACTATGATACAATCTTATGTGTACAACTTAAAGCTTAAAGAGGTACTTAACACTTCAAAGCTTTTTTAGCTTTAAAGTAAATTATATGACTGCACTATTGTGAAACACAGTAATGTTGGTGTTATGATGTTGACGCTAAATTTATAAAAACCAGCATTAAACAAGCAGAATGTAGTTGTCAAACCGTGCATGAAAACCTGGTGTGACTGGGGGTTTAGTTACACTTTAATAGCATGTAAGGTCGGAGTGAATGTGTGACTTCCTATGATTTACAGCCTGTTTTCAGAACCACAAGTTATAATTACGTATATATATATATGTATATATATATATATATATATATATATATATATATATATATATATATATATATATATATATATATATATATATATATATATGTGTGTGTGTTTTTTTTATTTATTTGTTTTTTTTAAACTTCCACAAATGATCTCTCACCATCCTCCTTTAGCTGTTCTTTAACGTTAACTAGCTACAGAAGTGAAAATTAGCAAGGCCAAGGCTCACTGGAAACCGTGGCTCGTCTAGCAAACAAACTCTTTATGTGAACTTAGACACTATTAGCGTTTAATACGTTGTGTACAGTTATGTTACCATGTGGTCTAACCCAGTAACCCAGTCTAACTGGTGTCTTACTTTCACGTTTTGCCGGCGAGTGAGGTGGACTACATGAGGCCCCTCAGGTCGTGTCGCCTCATATCTGTTACCGTTACGTCTTCGTGGTGCATTCGCAGACACTTGGACATTAGCATGACATTAGCTTTGGACTTTAGCTCTTTCTCTTTCCACAACTTTTCATATACATATTTTTGAATGAGATCATTCAGAACTGGAGTGGCAAAGCATCTTCTAGGGGTGGCAGTTGCCAACCTATGTCATCCCGGTAGATGTGCCCCTGCAGGCACTGGTCCTTCTATAACTTAAATAAGCTTTTAGGAACATATAGGGTCATGTATAGGTCAGGCAGAATTTATTGATATATTACCCATGCAAAAATAGATTAATAAGAATCAAACTAGACTTAACTTATTGACTTACCGTTGGGTTGTCGTTTTCCACAGCATTGTTTATTGTGTACATAAATTCAGTTGACATGTTACGTGTTCCAATCTTATCATTGTTTGTACTAAAATCTGATTTACACATCCTATTAGCTTAGTTTTAACATTTGTTCAGTTTTAAAATGCCACAACACCATTGTAGTTTCTCAGACATTCATGATGTGCAGGTGAAGAAGAAACATCTCTTGACACTGACTTGCTTCATAATAAGTTTATTATAAAGAAGACCAGAATTGATCGGACAGAAACTGCCTGGAAGGATTCAGCCAATATGAACCTTGGAAATTAACATTCTGAGTTCACTTATATATGTTCATGCTTACTTGTAAAACCTAACTCACACTTTTATTCACACTTTTATACTGGTCTTCCGTTGGTGACAGAACCCTTCTAATAAAACAAAAGTTTAATGTTCAAGGCCTGGCATAGGAGCCCTCTCAGCAATAAAGTAACTGCACATTCCAGAACATGCAGTAATTAACACGTCTCAGGTCAGAGCTACACCATGCAATTGAACTATTGTAATTTCTTATTATTGGAATGTCTCAGTTCCACTTTGAAAAGCCTATGCACACATCTTTGTCAAGTAATTCCATGAAAATATGCCTTTAGAATTTTCTGTGATGTTTATGGACTAATGTTGGCATTAAAATTTTGATCAAAGTTTGATATTTAGATTTTAAAAATCCTTTGTTAAATTTGACCTGCTTCCTGCTGCTTGCGACTGAGTGCTTGCACCTTCAGTTAAAACCTGCGACGTGACAGTTTCAATTAGATTAGATCAGAGTAGATTTATTTTCTATTTGCAGAGGTACAAGGAAGAGCAGGTACAGGTCAGTGGAATTCCTGTGTAGAGCATTTCTTTGCTGATTATAAGCTTCACAGAGACCTTATTTCCTAACTTCAAAATTGGTGGTCTCTCTTTAAAGAAGTCCACAACCTGTAAGACTGGGTGTTGTCACCCAAAGGTCCGCCAGAGTCACAATCTACTTCCCTGGAGGGACTGTGTTGAAGGCTGAAATGCTTGCATATGATTTGTTTCAAGCATACACCCTTTTCCATTAGTCTGTCAGCAACATGTTGTCCTCCCTTTATGGGCCACCAGTTTGTTGTGGAAAATGTGGATGAGTCATAGCAAAACAGTCAATGCGCAACAGTATTTGTCTTTGCAATTCATTGAAGAATAAGGAGTAGCAATGAACAGTAAAGAAGAGAAATGCAGAGTGGATATTTCGGCTGAAGGGAATCAAGTTTATGTTCAGAGGTTTGATATAGACAAAAACACAAAATGCAAACTTAGAATAGTATCTGTCCTCCACACAACAAAGCTTTGCTTTTCTCATGAGGAAAGCAGAGACTCCTCAACCAAGAAGTCTTACAGTCTCGATGTTATCAGACCTCGGTGCTAGACACTGGTCACAACATAATTGCATATTATAAGAAAACAAGAGAACACTACTCAGAGTCTGGTCTATTATGAGACTGATTAACAGTCACATCCAGGCTTGTTTGTGATTGTCACATTATGAATACAAGAAAAGCATTCAGAGAGCGCAGCACTCTGCCAAGACTGCTCATTCGTTGTATGATTTCTGACAGATAAAACCTTTGAAAAGTTTGTGGTCCACAGTGGTCGATTTGCAGTAGGATCGCAATCATGTGATCGTCAGCAGGCAGCTGAAGTAGTGTTCACAAGTTGTCATAGTTACAGTGACGCCGTGACGCTATCTCGCAATGATACAGAAATCTTTAACAAATCCATGGATCTAGACTATAAGCTGCATCACTGCCAAAATCTAATCACTTGGTCCTTGTGTCATTTCTGACATTCCCTGAAAATTTCATGCAGATCCGTACGTTTTTGAGTAATGTTGCTAACAGACAAACCAACACCGATCATCACATAACTCTGCCGTGTTCCTTGGCGGAGAAACTGTTCATCCAAGTACAACTGAAATTTTACTACAAGACAGATCACACTATTGTAAAAGTTGCAAGGTCACTATTTTTGATAGGTCGTAGGCATGCCCAAGTGATCCACCTTGAGTTGTGCGAAGCGATTTGAGGAAGGTCTTTCCCACACTTCAGTGCAAATATTAGTTTAAAATTAAAAGTCCATAAAAATAAAAGTTCACTGTGATGAAGACAGAACAATGTAATCCAGGCTTTGACGAAAAAACAATAGAGGCCGAAGATTAGTTTGTAGCTTCTATATTAGAATGTTGCATGCATTTATGAGCATGGCATACCAGACATAACTTCATCAATTTCTTCTCATTATTATTCTTATAATTATTAAATGAACCCCGACAGAGACAGGCTCAATCTGGATCTGACAGCAAATCACAACATGCATTTGGCCCTTCCTACAAATGTCACAGATATATCATCGAGTACAGATGCTTTAGAATTGGCTGTAAGACCAGATGGATATTTAGAATTTTTCACTCCTATAGATCTCTCTGAACTAATTTCAATAGTTTCTACATCCAAACCATCGATATGTCTTTTAGATCCTATCCCAACTAGACTGTTCAAGGAGGCTTTACCTTTAATTAATTCCTCAATGGTAGATCTGATTAATCTCTCTCTAGTAACAGACTATGCACCACAGGCTTTTAAGGTTGCTGTAATCAAACATTTACTTAAAAAGCCCACTCTAGATCCAGATGTTTTAGCTAACTATAGACCAATATCCAACCTCCCGTTTCTCTCTAAAATTCCGGAAAGAACAGTTGCAAATCAATTCTGTGAACATTTACAAAGGAATAGCTTGTTTGAAGAGTTTCAGTCAGGCTTCAGAGTGCATCATAGCACAGAAACAGCTCTGGTGAAAGTTACTAATGACCTTCTCATAGCGTCAGATAATGGACTGGTCCCTATACTTATTTTGTTGGACCTTAGTGCGGCATTCGATACAATTGACCACAAACTTTTATTACAGCGACTAGAACATTGTATTGGCATTAAAGGGACATCACTGGACTGGTTTAAATTCTACTTATCAGACAGGTTCCAGTTTGTGCATGTCAACAATGACTCTTCTGAGCATACTAGGGTTAATCATGGAGTTCCTCAGGGTTCCATCTTAGGACCAATACTGTTCACAATTTACATGCTCCCCTTAGGCAATATTATTAGGAAGCACTGTATTAATTTCCGGGCTGCACAGTGGCGTAGTGGTTAGCACTTTCGCCTTGCAGCGAGAAGATCCCTGGTTCGCGTCCCGGCTTTCCTGGGATCTTTCTGCATGGAGTTTGCATGTTCTCCCTGTGCATACGTGGGTTTTCTCCGGCTTCCTCCCACAGTCCAAAAATATGCTGAGGTTAATTGATCATTCTAAATTGCCCATAGGTGTGAATGTGAGAGTGATTGTTTGTCACTATATGTAGCCCTGCGACAGACTGGCGACCTGTCTAGGGTGTCCCCTGCCTTCGCCCGAGTCAGCTGGGATAGGCTCCAGCCCCCCGCGACCCTAGTGAGGATTAAGCGGTGTATAGATAATGGATGGATGGATGGATGGATGGATGGATGGATGTATTAATTTCCATTGTTACACTGATGACACTCAATTGTATTTATCTATGAAGCCAGATGAAACTAATCAGCTAGCCAGATTGCAAGATTGTCTTAAGGACATAAAGACCTGGATGACCTATAATTTCTTACTACTAAATTCAGACAAGACTGAAGTCATTGTATTTGGCCCCAAACATTTTAGAAAGTTGCTTTCAAAGCATATAGTTACTCTGGATGGCATTACATTGGCCTCCAGTACTACTGTGAGGAACCTCGGCGTTATCTTTGACCAGGACATGTCCTTTAACTCACACATCAAACAAATCTGTAGGACTTCCTTTTTCCACCTGAGAAATATTGTGAAATTCAGGAACATCCTGTCTCAGAGTGATGCAGAAAAACTAGTCCGTGCATTTGTTACTTCTAGGCTTGACTACTGTAATTCCTTATTATCCGTTTGTCCCAGAAGCTCTCTGAAACATCTACAGCTGATCCAAAATGCTGCAGCCGGGAGTTAGCAAGAGAGATCATATTTCTCCTATATTGGTTTCTCTTCACTGGCTTCCTGTGAAATCTAGAATAGAATTCAAAATCCTTCTTCTGACATATAAAGCTCTTAACAACCAATCTCCATCATATCTTAAAGACCTGATAGTACCATATTATCCTAGCAGAACTCTTCGCTCTCAGACTGCAGGCTTACTTGTTGTTCCTAGAATCTCTAAAAGTAGAATGGGAGGCAGAGCCTTCAGTTATCAGGCGCCTCTCCTGTGGAACCAGCTCCCAGTTTGGGTTCGGAAGGCAGACACCCTCTCTATTTTTAAGACCAGGCTTAAAACCTTCCTTTTTGACAAAACTTATAGTTAGGGCTGACTGGGGGACCCTGACGGGGTGAGCTGTTGTTTTCATTTGCACAACTGACTTCCCCTCTTGACGTCCCTTTAGTTTGCCCCTAGTTATGCTGCTATAGGCCTAGGCTGCTGGGAGGCCTGTCTGGATGCACTGAGCCCTTCTCTAACTACCGATGTATTTACTATATATACTATTATTGCATTACACTCACTCTGTTTCTCCCGGTGTCCTTTCTCCAAGTGTCCCTGGTCCCAGAGCTGGATGCTTCAGATGTGTGGTTGTTCTCCCACCAACTGTAACCCTCTACCTGTAACCCTCTATCTCTACCCCTCTACCTCTTCCCCTCTACCTCTATCCCTCTATCTCTACCTCTCTACCTCTTCTGTCCCTCTCAACCCGCCCAGCCAGCAGGCAGATGGGTCCCCCCACATGAAGAACCGGGTTCTGCTCGAGGTTTTTTTCCCTGTTAAAAGGGTGTTTTCCTTGCCACTGTCACCTTTTGGCTTGCTCTGGGGATCAGGCATATGGGTTCTGTAAAGCGTCTCGAGACAATTTGACTGTAATTGGCGCTATATAAATAAAATTGAATTGAATTGAATTGAAAATTTCCTTGTATGTCACGCAGAAGCACAGTTTATTAGATGTTGTTAAATTACTTGTTGCACAGGAGCCATCATCAATATTTGCAGTGATTAATAAATCATAAATAAGCAAGACTATTAGTTAATTAGACAGTTTGATAAACTTATTGGTTTAGATTTCGTCTTTTGTTCATTGGTGCATTATTATATATTATACATAACTTGATGTACTATCCAACCTCACAGCATGATAAGCAGTGTGTGCAGTGTGTACAGATGTGCGTACACACTTATTAGCTGCTCAGCACAGGCCATCAGTATTCTAGGTTCTGCTGCTTTGTGGGGTTTTACATGTCTCAGTGCCCTCAAGAATCAGCGTAGGTGTGAATCACACTGACTGGAGCGTCTTCAGTTTTATGAGAGAATTTTGAACAATGTCACAGTTCAGTTCATCAGGTTTATCAACTCTACCACAGGAGAGCTGGCCAAAATAAACTGGTGGCCACTCCCTACCCTTTATGTCTGAACAAGCTGATTGACAGACGTGACAAAGGCTGACACTATCAGAATGGAAAAATTTTTGATGACAGTTGAATGCAAGGGCCGATTGTCTGTAAATATCACTGATGTTCTCATTTACCCTCCTCATCTTAAATATGCCCTGATCTACCTTCTTTTTAGCCATCAAACTTGCAAAACTGCACAAGGGAGAAACTGAATTATTCTCTGATTTTTTTTTCCTGATCATTGTGAAGTTACAGAATCTTCACAAATTACAAGAGCAAACATAAATAGGTGTTGTAGAGATAAGAAAATTGATAGTGCAGCATGCTATATATTTCATTTCCAGGATGACCTTTGTTGTTGAAAAGTTACTGCAACACTTACTGGCACATACAATAGAGAAAGTAACAGAGTTCATCCAGATTCTCAAAGGAAAAGCAGAAATGTAACAGCTTGTACAGTCAGGAATTCATTTTTATTGGACTGTATACATAGTTTTAAAGGTTTAATCTTGTGATCAGTTTTAGATGGCATTTTGAAAAATGCTGAGTCCACCCTTCAAAAGACAAAAATTCAACAACAGGCGTGTGGCTTCTGATACCTCTTGCAGCCCTCTCAGAAATCATGTTGAGCTATCTTGAAGTCACTCCACTGACATGAAATAGTTATACTAGCAACAAAAAATACATGAAGCTTAAATGAGAAAATAGATCATTTAACATATGAATGATAACCTAAGAGCTCACAGGTCACTTTGTTTTCACATCATTTATAAAATTGGTTTGCCAGAGATGTAGAGGGGAGCAACCATGGTGAGTAGTGCAAAGTAAAACAGATAGATAAATAGATAGATAGATTGTAGTCATTATTTAAATAGAAATCACCAAGAATGCTGTTGTTGACTTGTCAGAAGCCAAGACAACAGCACCAGGCAGAATGTAGTGCTTAAGGTGATTTTGTGGCTTGTTGTGGCAGCAGTTGTAGGTGCAGTGGTGGTGGAATCATCAGTTACGGGTGCTGTTAAGGAGAAAGAAATTGAATAAATATGTGCATTTAAAATAAAAAAATGGTCCTTGTCAAACTGAGTCTGATTGCATTTTCAAATACTTACAAGACATTATCGATACTGTTGTAGCGTCTATTGTAATGTTGAAGTTGTTGGTGGTGTTACTAACAGCGTCTACCAAGGTTTGAGAAACAAGTGCATTTGATGGGAGAGTTGCTGTGTTTCGTTGGAATACAACCCCCACATCTACTGCAGTTCTGTTCACTCGTGCTGGAAATATACTGTGATGGCATAAAAGCAAAGGAGGCAATTGTCAAAGAATGTTAAGACATAACTGTGATGAGAAAACAATTTTGAAAAGGAATTCTTTTTACCTGAATTGAAAAATAATGATGCGAAGAACAGCCGAACCAAATCGTTGACGATAGATGAAAAGAAACTGCAAGAAAAGACAGCAAGTTTCAGCCGAAGTGACAATTGGAAGAAACTCAGCTTAAATTACATCAAACAACACGTTCTGAAGATGAAATGATTGCTCTAGCTAAAAAAATTCTGACAAACAAGGCAAAACATAATGAGTCTAAAATTGTACTCACTGTGGATTCAACACGTTCACGAACATCTATGGAAAGGCTGCTGGAAGGGTTGTTGAGATCAGCTGAAAATGGGATATCAATCAAGACAACTTGGAGAACATAAGTAGGTCCAGCAACTGCAGTTGTTGTGGGAGCAGTTGTGGTTGTTGTGGGAGCATTTGTGGTTGTGGTTGGTGCAGTTGTGGTTGTTGTTGGTGCAGTTGTGGTTGTTGTTGGAGCAGTTGTGGTTGTTGTTGGAGCAGTTGTGGTTGTTGGTGCTGTTGTGGTTGTTGTGGGAGCAGTGGTGGTTGTTGGTGCTGTTGTGGTTGTTGGTGCAGTTGTGGTTGTTATTGGAGCATTTGTGGTTGTTGTTGGTGCACTTGTGGTTGTTGTTGGACCAGTTGTGGTCGTTGTTGGAGCAGTTGTGGTTGTTGTTGGTGCACTTGTAATTGTTGTTGGAGCAGTTGTGGTCGTTGTTGGAGCAGTTGTGGTTGTTGTTGTTGGAGCACTTGTGATTGTTGTTGGTGCAGTTGTGGTTGTTGTTGGAGCAGTTGTGGTTGTTGTTGGAGCAGTTCTGGTAGTTGTTGGTGCAGTTGTGGTTGTTGTTGGACCAGTTGTGTTTGTTCTTGCTGCACTTGTGGTTCTTGCTGGTGCAGTTGTGGTTGTTGATGGTGCAGTTGTGGTTGTTGTTGGAGCACTTGTGGTTGTTGTTGGTGCTGCTGTGGTTGTTGTGGGAGCAGTTGTGGTTGTGGTGGGAGCAGTTGTGGTTGTGGTGGGAGCAGTTGTGGTTGTTGTTGGTGCTGTTGTGGTAGTTGTGGGTGCACTTGTGGTTGTTGTTGGTGCAGTTGTGGTTGTTGGAGCATTTGTGGTTGTTGTTGGTGCACTTGTGGTTGTTGTTGGACCAGTTGTGGTCGTTGTTGGAGCAGTTGTGGTTGTTGTTGGTGCACTTGTGGTTGTTGTTGGAGCAGTTGTGGTCGTTGTTGGAGCAGTTGTGGTTGTTGTTGTTGGAGCACTTGTGATTGTTGTTGGTGCAGTTGTGGTTGTTGTTGGTGCAATTGTGGTTGTTGTTGGACCAGTTGTGGTTGTTCTTGCCGCACTTGTGGTTCTTGCTGGTGCAGTTGTGGTTGTTGATGGTGCAGTTGTGGTTGTTGTTGGAGCACTTGTGGTTGTTGTTGGTGCTGCTGTGGTTGTTGTGGGAGCAGTTGTGGTTGTGGTGGGAGCAGTTGTGGTTGTTGTTGGTGCTGTTGTGGTAGTTGTGGGTGCACTTGTGGTTGTTGTTGGTGCAGTTGTGGTTGTTGGAGCAGTTGTGGTTGTTGTTGGAGCACTTGTGGATGTTGTGGGAGTTGTGGTTGTTGTTGGTGCATTTGTGGTTGTTGTTGGAGCACTTGTGGTTGTTGTGGGAGCACTTGTGGTCGTTGTTGGAGCAGTTGTGATTGTTGTTGGTGGTGTTGTGGTTGTTGTTGGTGCAGTTGTGGTTGTTGTTGGTGCAGTTGTGGTTGTTGATGGAGCACTTCTTGTTGTTGGTGCAGATGTGGTTGTTGTTGGAGCAGTTGTGGTTGTTGTGGGAGCACTTGTCATTGTTGGAGGACTTGTGGTTGTTGTGGGAGCATTTGTGGTTGTTGTTGGTGCCGTTGTGGTTGTTGTTGGAGCACTTGTGGTTGTTGTAAGAGCAGTTGTGATTGTTGTTGGTGCAGTTGCTGTTGTTGGTGCAGTTGTGGTTGTTATTGGAGCATTTGTGGTTGTTGTTGGTGCACTTGTGGTTGTTGTTGGAGCAGTTGTGGTCCTTGTTGGAGCAGTTGTGGTTGTTGTTGGTGCACTTGTGGTTGTTGTTGGAGCAGTTGTGGTCGTTGTTGGAGCAGTTGTGGTTGTTGTTGTTGGAGCACTTGTGATTGTTGTTGGTGCAGTTGTGGTCGTTGTTGGTGCAGTTGTGGTTGTTGTTGGAGCACTTGTGGTTGTTGTTGGTGCTGCTGTGGTTGTTGTGGGAGCAGTTGTGGTTGTGGTGGGAGCAGTTGTGGTTGTTGTTGGTGCTGTTGTGGTAGTTGTGGGTGCACTTGTGGTTGTTGTTGGTGCAGTTGTGGTTGTTGGAGCAGTTGTGGTTGTTGTTGGAGCTGTTGTGATTGTTGTTTGTGGTGTTGTGGTTGTTGTTGGTGCAGTTGTGGTTGTTGTTGGTGCAGTTGTGGTTGTTGATGGAGCACTTCTTGTTGTTGGTGCAGATGTGGTTGTTGTTGGAGCAGTTGTGGTTGTTATTGGAGCATTTGTGGTTGTTGTTGGTGCACTTGTGGTTGTTGTTGGAGCAGTTGTGATTGTTGTTGGTGCAGTCGTGGTTGTTGTTGGAGCACTTGTGGTTGTTGTGGGAGCATTTGTGGTTGTTGTTGGAGCACTTGTGGTTGTTGTTGGAGCAGTTGTGGTAGTTGTTGGTGCACTTGTGGTTGTTGTTGGACCAGTTGTGGTTGTTGTTGCTGCACTTGTGGTTCTTGCTGGTGCAGTTGTCGTTGTTGATGGTGCAGTTGTGGTTCTTGTTGGAGCAGTTGTGGTCACTGTTGGAGCAATTGTGGTTATTGTTGGAGCAGTTGTGGTTGTTGTTGGTGCACTTATGGTTGTTGTTGGTGCAGTTGCGGTTGTTGGTGCAGTTGTGGTTGTTGTTGGAGCACTTGTGGTTGTTGTTGGAGCACTTGTGGTCATTATTGGAGCAGTTGTGGTTGTTGGAGCAGTTGTTGTTGTTGGAGCACTTGTGGTTGTTGTGGGAGCAGTTGTGGTTGTTGTTGGTGCACTTGTCGTTGTTGTTGGAGCAGTTGTGGTTGTTGTTGGAGCACTTGTGGTTGTTGTTGGAGCAATTGTGGCTGTTGTTGCTGCACTTGTGGTTCTTGTTGGTGCAGTTGTGGTTGTTGTTTGAGCAGTTGTGGTCATTGATTGAGCACTTGTGGTTGTTGTTGGAGCACTTGTGGTTGTTGTGGGAGCACTTGTGGTTGTTGTTGGTACAGCTGTAGTTGTTGTTGGAGCAGTTGTGGTCATTGTTGGAGCACTTGTGGTTACTGTTGGAGCAGTTGTGGTTGTTGTTGGTTCACTTGTGGTTGTTGTTTGTGCAGTTGCGGTTGTTGGTGCAGTTGTGGTTGTTGTTGGAGCGCTTGTGGTTGTTGTGGGAGCACTTGTGGTTGTTGTTGGAGCACTTGGGGTAGTCTTTGGAGCAGTTGTGGTTGTTGGAGCAGTTGTTGTTGTTGGAGCACTTGTGGTTGTGGGAGCAGTTGTGGTTGTTGTTGGCGCACTTGTCGTTGTTGTTGGAGCATTTGTGGTTGTTGTTGGAGCACTTGTGGTTGTTGTTGGTGCTGTTGTGGTAGTTGTGGGTGCACTTGTGGTTGTTGTTGGTGCAGTTGTGGTTGTTGGAGCAGTTGTGGTTGTTGTTGGAGCTGTTGTGATTGTTGTTTGTGGTGTTGTGGTTGTTGTTGGTGCAGTTGTGGTTGTTGTTGGTGCAGTTGTGGTTGTTGATGGAGCACTTCTTGTTGTTGGTGCAGATGTGGTTGTTGTTGGAGCAGTTGTGGTTGTTGTGGGAGCATTTGTGGTTGTTGTTGGTGCCGTTGTGGTTGTTGTAAGAGCAGTTGTGATTGTTGTTGGTGCAGTTGCTGTTGTTGGTGCAGTTGTGGTTGTTATTGGAGCATTTGTGGTTGTTGTTGGTACACTTGTGGTTGTTGTTGGAGCAGTTGTGATTGTTGTTGGTGCAGTCGTGGTTGTTGTTGGAGCACTTGTGGTTGTTGTGGGAGCATTTGTGGTTGTTGTTGGAGCACTTGTGGTTGTTGTTGGAGCAGTTGTGGTAGTTGTTGGTGCACTTGTGGTTGTTGTTGGACCAGTTGTGGTTGTTGTTGCTGCACTTGTGGTTCTTGCTGGTGCAGTTGTCGTTGTTGATGGTGCAGTTGTGGTTCTTGTTGGAGCAGTTGTGGTCACTGTTGGAGCAATTGTGGTTATTGTTGGAGCAGTTGTGGTTGTTGTTGGTGCACTTATGGTTGTTGTTGGTGCAGTTGCGGTTGTTGGTGCAGTTGTGGTTGTTGTTGGAGCACTTGTGGTTGTTGTTGGAGCACTTGTGGTCATTATTGGAGCAGTTGTGGTTGTTGGAGCAGTTGTTGTTGTTGGAGCACTTGTGGTTGTTGTGGGAGCAGTTGTGGTTGTTGTTGGTGCACTTGTCGTTGTTGTTGGAGCAGTTGTGGTTGTTGTTGGAGCACTTGTGGTTGTTGTTGGAGCAATTGTGGCTGTTGTTGCTGCACTTGTGGTTCTTGTTGGTGCAGTTGTGGTTGTTGTTTGAGCAGTTGTGGTCATTGATTGAGCACTTGTGGTTGTTGTTGGAGCACTTGTGGTTGTTGTGGGAGCACTTGTGGTTGTTGTTGGTACAGCTGTAGTTGTTGTTGGAGCAGTTGTGGTCATTGTTGGAGCACTTGTGGTTACTGTTGGAGCAGTTGTGGTTGTTGTTGGTTCACTTGTGGTTGTTGTTTGTGCAGTTGCGGTTGTTGGTGCAGTTGTGGTTGTTGTTGGAGCGCTTGTGGTTGTTGTGGGAGCACTTGTGGTTGTTGTTGGAGCACTTGGGGTAGTCTTTGGAGCAGTTGTGGTTGTTGGAGCAGTTGTTGTTGTTGGAGCACTTGTGGTTGTGGGAGCAGTTGTGGTTGTTGTTGGCGCACTTGTCGTCGTTGTTGGAGCATTTGTGGTTGTTGTTGGAGCACTTGTGGTTGTTGTTGGTGCTGTTGTGGTTGTTGTGGGAGCAGTTGTGGTTGTTGGTGCTGTTGTGGTAGTTGTTGGTGCAGTTGTGGTTGTTGTTGGTGCAGTTGTGGTTGTTGTTGTTGCAGTTGTGGTTGTTGTTGGTGCAGTTGTGGTTGTTGGAGCACTTGTGGTAATAATGGGAGTTGTGGTTGTTGTTGGTGCAGTTGTGGTTGTTGTTGGAGCACTTGTGGTTGTTGTAGGAGCACTTGTGGTCGTTGTTGGAGCAGTTGTGGTTGTTTTAGCGACAGTTGTGGTAGTTGTTGATGCACTTGTGGTTGTTGTTGGAGCACTTGTGGTTGTTGTTGGAGCACTGTTGGTCGTTGTTGGTGCTGTTGTGGTTGTTGTGGGAGCAGTTGTGGTTGTTGTTGGAGTACTTGTGGTAGTTGTTGGAGTACTTGTGGTAGTTGTTGGTCCTGTTATGGTTGTTGTTGGAGCAGTTGTGGTTCTTGTTGGTGCACTTGTGGTTGTTGTGGGAGCAGTTGTGGTAGTTGTTGATGCACTTGTGGTTGTTGTTGGAGCACTTGTGGTTGTTGTTGGTGCAGTTGTGGTTGTTGTGGGAACACTTGTGCTAGTTGTTGATGCACTTGTGGTTGTTGTTGGAGCACTTGTGGATGTCGTTGGAGCACTTGTGGTTGTTGTTGGAGCAGTTGTGGTTGTTGGTGCTGTTGTTGTTGGAGCAGTTGTGGTTGTTGGAGCAGTTCTGGTCGCTGTTGGAGCAGTTGTTGTTGTTGTTGGTGCACTTGTGGTTGTTGTTGGAGCACTTGTGATTGTTGTTGGTGCAGTTGTGGTTGTTGTTGGAGCACTTGTGGTTGTTGTGGGAGCACTTGTGGTTGTTGTTGGAGCACTTGTGATCATTGTTGGTGCAGTTGTAGTTGTTGTTAGAGCACTTGTGGTTGTTGTGGGAGCACTTGTGGTTGTTGTTGGAGCAGGTGTGGTTGTTGTTGGAGCAGTTGTGGTAGTTATTGGTGCAGTTGTGGTTGTTGTTGGAGAAGATGTGGTCATTGGTGGAGCACTTGCGGTCTTTGTTGGAGCACTTGTGGTTGTTGTGGGAGCAGTTGTGGTTGTTGTTGGTGCAGTTGTGGTTGTTGTTGGAGCAGTTGTGGTCATTGTTGGAGCACTTGTGGTTACTGTTGGAGTAGTTGTGGTTGTTGTTGGTGCACTTGTGGTTGTTGTTGGTGCAGTTGCTGTTGTTGGTGCAGTTGTGGTTGTTGGAGCAGTTGTTGTTGTTGGAGCACTTGTGGTTGTTGTGGGAGCAGTTGTGGTTGTTGTTGGAGCACTTGTGGTTGTTGTGGGAGCACTTGTGGTCGTTGTTGGAGCAGTTGTGATTGTTGTTGGTCCTGTTGTGGTTGTTGTTGGAGCAGTTGTGGTCTTTGTGGGAGCAGTTGTGATTGTTGTTGGTGCAGTTGTGGTTGTTGTGGGAGCACTTGTGGTTGTTGTTGATGCAGTTGTCGTTGTTGTTGGAGCAGTTGTGGTTGTTGTTGGTGCTGTTGTCGTTGGAGCAGTTTTGGTTGTTGTTGGTGCAGTTGTGGTTGCTGTTGGAGCACTTGTGGTTGTTGTTGGTTCAGTTGTGGTTGTTGTTGGAGCACTTGTGGCTGTTGTGGGAGCACTTGTGGTCGTTGTTGGTTCAGTTGTGATTGTTGTTGGTGCTGTTGTGGTTGTATTTGGAGCACTTGTGGTTTTTGTGGGAGCAGTTGTGGTTGTTGTGGGAGCAGTTGTGGTTGTTGTGGGAGCAGTTGTGGTTGTTGTTGGTGCTGTTGTCGTAGTTGTGGGAGCACTTGTGGTTGTTGTTGGAGGACTTGTGGTCGTTGTTGGAGCAGTTGTGGTTGTTGTTTGTGCAGTTGTGGTTGTTGTGGGAGCAGTTGTGGTTGTTGTTGGAGCACTTGTGGTTGTTGTGGGAGCACTTGTGGTCGTTGTTGGAGCAGTTGTGATTGTTGTTGGTCCTGTTGTGGTTGTTGTTGGAGTAGTTGTGGTCTTTGTGGGAGCAGTTGTGATTGTTGTTGGTGCAGTTGTGGTTGTTGTGGGAGCACTTGTGGTTGTTGTTGATGCAGTTGTGGTTGTTGTTGGAGCAGTTGTGGTTGTCGTTGCAGCACTTGTGCTTGTTGTTGGTGCAGTTGTGGTTGTTGTTGGAGCACTTGTGGTTTTTGTTGGTGCAGTTGTTGTTGTTGTCGTTGCAGCACTTGTGCTTGTTGTTGGTGCAGTTGTGGTTGTTGTTGGAGCACTTGTGGTTGTTGTTGGTGCAGATGTGGTTGTGGGAGCAGTTGTGGTTGTTGTTGGAGCACTTGTGGTTGTTGTTGATGCCTTTGTGCTTGTTGTGGGAGCAGTTGTGGTTGTTGTTGGTGCTGTTGTGGTAGTTGTTGGTGCACTTGTGGTTGTTGTTGGAGCAGTTGTGGTTGTCGTTGGTGCAGTTGTGGTAGTTGTTGGTTCACTTGTGGTTGTTGCTGGAGCAGTTGTGGTTGTTGTTGGAGCACTTGTGGTTGTTGTTGATGCTGTTGTGGTTGATGTGGGAGCAGTTGTGGTTGTTGTTGATGCTGTTGTGGTTGTTGTGGGAGCAGTTGTGGTTGTTGTTTGTGCAGTGTTGGTTGTTGTTGGAGCAGTTGTGTTTGTCGTTGGTGCAGTTGTGGTAGTTGTTGGTTCACTTGTGGTTGTTGCTGGAGCAGTTGTGGTCGTTGTTGGAGCAGTTGAGGTTGTTGTTGGAGCAGCTGATGTTGATGAGGCAACAGTTGTTGTCATTATTGTTGGTGAGGGTGCTGCTGTCCCGATAAGGCACAAAGCATCATTCATGAATTTTTTAGTAAAATTATTTTTTCATTGCAGATTTGTTAGCATTTATTGTGCATCTAACAGCAAACTCTTATGTAACTTTCCAATGTTTGTGTATGTCAATATTTTGGTACTCACAAATCTACAAGTTTATAACATACTTCGTCACCAACATCAAATTCATAGTGTATTGGCTCTATGTGTTGTGTGCGTCTTTTTTGCTTTATGTCAAGATAATCATTAGACATTCATTTTTCATCATTCAGCTCACCTGTTAGCAATAGGAACATTGATATCATCAGTCCAGTCCCCATCCTGTCTTTCTTTGAATCTGTTAAGCCAAAGAATCCCCATCACATAAATGAGTTTGCTTAGGTTTTCCACTAGAGTTAAAAGAATCAGAACTTTCTTTATAATGTTAATTCTGTGTGAGTAATCAATGTCCTGAATAAAGTAAAATATAGATTAAAGGCCAACATTCAACATTTAATAGGAACTGTTTACTTTTTTTTATTCTGTACTAATTTCCTACAAGTACACAGAGATCAGTCTGTCAGTTTATGCTGAAGCCCATATTTGTTATTCAGCATGAATAACAACATGACCCATAGCACATCAGCAAGATCACCTCTCAGTAGCTCAATACAAGAAAATGAAGCTTTTGGAGTGGACGAGTCAAAGTCTGGACTTGAATCCAACTGAAATGCTGTGGCAAGACCTCCGATGGGCAGTTCATGCTGGAAAACCACATCATGTGACTGAATTAAAACTATTCTGCAGAGAAGAGTGGGTCATAATTCTTCTGTGGTGATGTAAAAGACTGATCACAAGCACGTTTACCTGCAGTTGTTGCTGCCAATATCTCCTGTCTTGTTGGTGACAGTGGAGAAGAATCAAAGATAAACATTGATTGAACCAGCAAGTTCCTGTCAGAGCTCTGGCTGCATATATCTCCTCTATTAGCTTCTCTTCATTGAATCAAATCTAAAATCCTTCTTCTAAAATACAAAGCTCTTAATGGCCAAGCTCCATCTCATCTTACAGATCTTTTCTACCATGTTATCCCAACAGAGCTCTTTGATCTTAGATTGCAGTCTTACTTGTGGTTCTTAGAGGTTCCAAAAGTAGAATGGGAGGCAGGAGCCTTCAGCTATCAGACTCCTCTGTTGTGGAATCAGCCCCCCGTTTGGGTTCAGGAGACAGACACCTTCTACTATTAGGATTAGACTTGTGAAAGAATCTAACATGACAGCCTTGGTCACACTGGATTCACCATCATGACTTCAATTGTAGTCACTGATATTGCGATTATTTGTAGAAAAGCATGCAAAAGGCACTATAAACAAAGCCATCTAAGCCTTTAGCGACTGAGATGGCATACAACAACTGTTCTTGGCCAATCCAAATTTTATAGGAGTGTTGTCTGGAGTTCACCAGTAGGCATGTGGAAAACTGGAAAAGACTATGTGATCTGATCAGAGCAAAACTGAGCTTTTGGTGTACATCATTACAAGCATACCATCCCCAAATTGAAGCTTGGTGGTGGCAGCATCATAATGTGGGGATGCTTCTTGGCAGCAGGCCTGGAAAGCTTGTAAAAGTAAAGAGGAATTTGAATGCAGGAAAGTATAGGTAAATCCTGGAAAACAACCTGATGCAGTCTGCGAAAGAATTGCGACTTGGGAAAAGATTTGTTTCCCAGCAAGATAAAGATTTTTTTTTTTTACCTTTACTACTCCACCAAGGAACAGTGGAGTTATGTCACGATCGGCGTATGTTTGTCTGTGAGCCTGTCTGTGTGAAACATTACTCAAAAACGGACAAGTGGATTTGGATGAAGTTTTCAGGGAAGGTCAGAAATGACACAAGAACCAAGTGATTAGATTTTGGCACCCGATGCAGCTTACAGTCTGGATCACAGCTTTGTTAAGGATTTCCCATTGCCAGATATAGCTGCCGGCACGGCGTTGCTGTAACCATGACATGAACACTGTGTCAGTTACCTGCTGACGATCACATGATTGCGATCCTACTACAAAATGACCATGATTTTTCAGTTGGAAATCATACAAGGAACAAATGATTAAACTGTGGGGGTGTTTCTGAGTCCCCATCAATTCCTGCTCTCCGCTACATATTTAGGTCACACAATGTAGCAAAACCCCAGCCAGACACGTTAAGTTCAGCCTTATTTTGAACACAAATTCACCTTTCTGTCCTTCACTCATTTCTTCACCGTAAGAGCTTGTCCCCATTCCAGCTAGCTGCTTCTAAGTTTAGACACATCCTTTGCTAGACAGCAACAGCGTGAACTGTTTTCTTTCATCTTTACGTGAATTTTCAGACTTGTCAGCAGCGTCTTCGTCGTGTCAAGAAACCTCTTCTTAGATAAACACTTCCTGTGCCGCTGGAATGGTGACAAAATAAAAGCCGGCAACATTAAAAATACGCCTTCAAAATAAAAGCACGTAGGGAACGGTTATTTTAACACTAGCAAAACAAAGGCTTGCCAAAGTGATGAACTGATCAACAGACCTTTATAAGAGTCATTTACATGCAACTCGGTATTCATACATAACGTGCACATGCATAACCACATGCCTGTGCTCAGTGCAAGGTCATTTTTTATTAAAGATTTTCATCCGTCGGAAATGATGCATCAGCTGAGCAGCCTTGGCGGAGTACTGCGACCTCTGAGTGCTTTTCTAGTTTATACAGGTAATCTCATTGAGACACAGAGTCTCATTCTCAAGGGAGACCTGTCCTCAAATAACATAAAGAAACCCTCTTAAAAATGATGGCCTAAGTCATTTTTTCAGGCTTTTCAGAAAACACAAAAAACTGAACTGCACCACACTGAACCTTGACCTTAGACCATTACACTACAGGGGCAGAATTGCATGATCTGTTCAACTGAGGATGTAGGCAATTTACCATAGTGTGGCAAGCAGCATGAGGAGATGATTTGGGCAAAAAAAATCATTTTGTCAGAAAATGACTTATGCCATTATTTTAGGAAGGTGAAAAATAACAAAACAGCACCGAGTCACTGACAAACAACAGAAAGGGACCTGTACTAGACCATATCACAATACAATATAACACTGAGTTACAGACAGGTTCATGACAAAACACAACACAGACATCAAAGTGGATGTGCAAAAGCGCCAAACAATAAAGTTAAAATATAAAAACATTAAGAACAAGGAGATGACGTTTCCATAGTATTTAAGAGACATTTAAAGTCCACCAGGAGATGATGCGAAGCACTGCCAAAGCAACACAGATTAAAGATAACAAGGGAAATGTTCTGAAGTGGCCTAGTCAGAGCCCAGGTCTCAAATCAGTTACGTTTGTGTCTCGAGTTGAAAAGGGCTGTTTAGTCATGATCCCTGTGCAACCTGACTTAATTCAGCAGTTTTGTTCAAAAGAATGAACTCCAGATGTGTTATATTGTTTTGACACCTATCCACACAGATCCAGTGCTGTAATTATGGCCAAAAATGAAATACTAACTCGACAAGTGTTCAGAATTTTTCTGCAATCACTTATTTGATATTTTATTTTATTGACATCACTTTGGAGAAGTCTGTTTTCATTTTGACATGGAATTATCTTTTTTGTGAATCCTGTCAAAAAAGTGAAATTATTTTGACCACGATTCAGTGTTAAAAAATAATAAAAGGAGAAAACTTGCCACTTTTGCGTGCATTGCCTTATATGACAACTGAAAAAAAAGAAAAAAAGAAAATATTTTGCTTTACAGGTCAAATATATACATATATATTTTATAAAAAGCACAAACCTGGTGGAAAACAGTAACAAGGTTGAAGCCAAGCTTTCAGACTGATTACGTAATAATATATAATATATGCTGGGGACAATGTACGTTGATGGTCCTGAGTGTAACTCTTGTCTACACTGGATATTACAGATGATTTTATGGCAGCTG
>NW_026559439.1:0-28233 GCF_022539595.1 Amphiprion ocellaris | reverse complement strand
ACAAAAACGTCATAGTTTAGTATGTCGTCCAAAATATGACAAAAACGTCATAGTTTAGTATGTCGTCCAAAATATGACAAAAATGTCATAGTTTAGTATGTAGTCCAAAATTTGACAAAAATGTCATAGTTTAGTATGTCGTCCAAAATGTCATTAAAACGCCATAGTTTAGTATGTCGTCCAAAATGTCCTTTAAAAGTCATAGTTTAGTATGTTGTCCAAAATGTCATTTAAAAGTCAGTTTAGTATGTCGTCCAAAATGTCATTAAAACGCCATAGTTTAGTATGTCGTCCAAAATATGACAAAAATGTCATAGTTTAGTATGTCGTCCAAAATGTGACAAAAACGTCATAGTTTAGTATGTCGTCCGAAATGTGACAAAAACGTCATAGTTTAGTATGTCGTTCAAAATGTGACAAAAACGTCATAGTTTAGTATGTCGTCCAAAATTTGACAAAAACGTCATAGTTTAGTATGTCGTCCAAAATTTGACAAAAACGTCATAGTTTAGTATGTCGTCCAAAATTTGACAAAAACGTCATAGTTTAGTATGTCGTCCGAAATTTGACAAAAACGTCATAGTTTAGTATGTCGTCCGAAATTTGACAAAAACGTCATAGTTTAGTATGTCGTCCAAATTTCATAAAACGCCATAGTTTAGTATGTCATCCAAAATATGACAAAAATGTCGTAGTTTAGTATGTCGTCCAAAATGTCAAAAAAAGGTCATAGTTTAGTATGTCGTCCGAAATATGACAAAAACGTCATAGTTTAGCGTCATCAAAAATGTCATTAAAACACCATAGTTTAGTATGTCGTCCAAAATATGACAAAAATGTCATATTTTAATGTCGTCCTAATTGTGACCAAAAAAGTCATAGTTTAGTATGTCGTCCAAAATTTGACAAAAACGTCATAGTTTAGCACGATGTCCAAAATTTGACAAAAACGTCATAGTTTAGTATGTCGTCCGAAATATGACAAAAACGTCATAGTTTAGTATGTCGTCCAAAATGTGACAAAAACGTCATAGTTTAGTATGTCATCAAAAATGTCATTAAAAAGCCATAGTTTAGTATGTCGTCCAAAATATGACAAAAATGTCGTAGTTTACTATGTCGTCCAAAATGTCACAAAAACGTCATAGTTTAGTATGTCGTCCAAAATGTCATTAAAAATACACATTGAATGTCGATGTTCACATTATGAATGCCCTTTGAAAGAATATTTGTTAATGTGGTTAAATGCTGCACTTTTGTGGTGTAACTGCAAGAAAAGGCCTCCTAACATCTGACTCAGCATGTTGTTCTCGCCATTCTGCTGTTTTCCGTGTCAGAAATCTTTATTTGCACTTTCTCGTGAACAGAAAGAAAAATAGAGATCTGACACATTTTCCACTTTTCCAAACATTTTATGCGAATGTCTTTGAGCTAATTGTCAGACCTACTCTGGGTGTGTCTGTGTTTTTTCTCTCCTTGAAAGAAAAAAGCAGATCCCACCGCTAATTTTTCTACCTCGAAAACCACCTTCCCAGCAGCCGGGGAAGTTCTGTCAGAGAGGTTTTTAACTGTTCTGTGTCGCTGTGGGTAACGTTTTCTCCCCCTCTGTTCCTTCCCTGCCTCTTCTCTTCTTTCTGATTTCAAGTTCAACAGGACTATGGGAATGAGTACTGAGGAGCCTTCTGCAACCATCTTCCTCTCCTCCTCCTCCTCCTCTTGTGCTCACCTCCCTCTGTGCCCTGTTAGAAAAAAAGAAATCATTCCCTCCAGGCTGCCATACTTCCTGGGATGGATAAGCACTCCTGACACTCTTTAACCTCTAATCCCTGCAGCTGCGGTTTTGAAATTTTTGGTTCTCTGGAGACTTTTTCATTTTTACAGGAAATTATCTTTTTTTTTAAGGTGCTGCACTTTAAAAGAAAGGTTCTTAATAGTGATTTTAGGCAACTTTGTGCCCTCGTTTGGGTTTTTAGGTCCATTATTCACACACTAGATTTTCAGTCTTTTTGCATCTAATTCCCTGTGACTCTTCACTAACAATGGAAACTGGAGTCTGTAAATTTCTTGATTAGAGCAGGTTCGTTAAACTTTCCTCGTTAGACTGTCTCAAGGACAAAAATGGATTAGTTTACCTTCCCACAAGACCACAAAAAAACCCCACAATGCTGCCACGACAATCACCACTGCTGATCGCCGTGCCATCTGTCAACAAACAGCCGAGCTCACAATGCTTTGCCGCAGAAGCTTCGGCCTGTTTCCACCTCAAATCCCATCAAAGCTAATCTCATCTTTCAAAGCCACATCAATCAGCTAAACAGTGATGAATTGCTCCGATGCCGATTGGCTGCTTCCATTACCTAACGCCCCGCGTCTCCCACGCTGTAAGATGAGCAGAAAATCTCAATTTTTACCCCTAATGTAATGTGATCTTTTTCATTTCTGGTAAAAAATGATCACATGTGGGCAAACTCGGGGTTGAAATTAGATTTTATTTTTCCCCCCCCCCTTCAGTTTCATTAAACCACTTCCTCATTAACCACATCTGTGGGACTCTGTCTTGGGTCTCAAATGTGCTCATGCAGTCCCAGAGAGCTCATTTCAGCATCAAGGAGATGAGAGATAACAGTTTAAAATCATTTAAAGCTGCTGTAGAGCTGCATCTCAACCTGTGCATGCCTCACATTCCTTGCCGTGCTTGTGTCCAGACGGCCTTTTTTACGGCCTGAACCTCCCTCCACCTGTAGAGGAGGTTTTTTTTTTTTTATCTGCCACGACTGACCCTAAATATTCCCACCACCCCAGTCCAACCCCTGCCTCACCCCGGCGGCTACCAGCCCTACAACCCTCCCTACAACAACCAGCCGTACAACCCTGCTGCAGAGGCTTACAACAACGACCAAGGAGGGGACGACGAGGAGGAGGAGGACGAAGAAGAGGATCCCTATTACCGTGGCTACCCCCATCCGTACTACCCCCAGCAGCCTCCTCACAGTCGCCACGGATACCGCTCAAGCCCCACCCACTCCGATGACGTGGAGCTGAGGTCGCCGGGCGTCGCCAGGAGGTTCTCACGCGATGTCGTCGTCGTCACGGAGGAGATTTAAGAGGAAGGACGGACTCACCTGAAGTGCTTGAGCCCACAACACACACAGATACTCACAAACAAATCAGACACGGACACACACGTCATCTGAAACCGTGGTGAGAACCAAACCCTCCCACCAGGTGAAACTATGTAAATAGCTCCGTGGACTCTTGAGGGAGGTCCGAAAAGTGCCTGATCTATGTTAGCATCGTCCAGTGGTAATGTAAAGCTAAAGACCTGTTCCTTCCCCCCACACATCTTATGAGCTGATTTCAGGACTAAAAAATACAAAACAAAAAGCCTTCTTTTCGTGTGAAGCTGCATGTTTCCTTTTCGAGCCGAACACTGAAGTGTGTAACCGGACACGTGCATCTTGTTTTGGTTGTAACTAGATCCATTATTTTACAGTTCAAAATCATCCAGGACCACGAGCTGGCAAACATTTGTACAGGCTGCGTTTTCTAATGATGAATTCTGATCCGTCCCCTTCCCCGCCTCCATGCTGTCTTTATTTCAGTGTGTCAAAGGAGTATTGAAAAGTGATTTCTCCGTACAGTATTGTGTTAAGTCTTTGAGTTAATCCCCTCTAACACGAACAAGATGCATCAAACTTGTGCTAATATTCCTCCGAACACTGTGCGACTTTTTTTTTTAACTGATCATTCTATTCTGTCCTGTGTTGTCACAAACACTTACGAGGTCCGTGGTGAATTTTAAAGAACAAATCTGTGTTTGTTTTGTGTTGCCGCCCCAGTTTGTTTTCATTTTTCTTATGCAAATTCGGGCCCGCTCACTGTGGAAGCTGTTTTTGTTCACTGGTTGAACTCTGACCTCTCGCTGGAATGAGACCTGAAGCCGGTTATTAAAAACAGTCTGCTGCCTCTCTTTGAAATCAATAAGGACTGAAGTGTAAACTGTCCCCCTCCCGCCTGCCTGCACTGCGGTCTGAAAAAACAAGCACTAAAAAGTTTAGCCGTGAGCTGGCCCTGGTCTAGATTTAAACTGTCGAACGTGAGCAGCTTTAATAAGGAATGTGTCTCACTACCACACCCCTTAGTACAATATGAACTTATTTATTTTCTATTTTGTTTGCTTTTATAACCAATAAATCTGTAATGACACTACAAAATTGTTTTATAGGTCATTTTCTAACAACACAACAAGGTCAAATAAGCAGATTTTTACTACATTTATGTAAAAATACTACTGGACCAGAACAGGTTCATTAAATTGTTTATTAGCCTATTTCACAATACACTCAACTGATTTATTCATCGACATGGAAACACAAAGACAAGAAGGAAAGTCCTGACCAAAGTTAATGTTTTCTAGACAAAAGCAGACTGATGACCCAAACTGTTGTCATAGCAACACATTAATTGTTTTCACTGTGAACCCGCAACCCTTCAAAGGGAGAATCGGCTCCAGCAGATGTCATTTTTATGAGCCAAATCTGATCATTTCATGGTTGTATAATCTGAGAAAAAAAGCCACAGAATCTGATTTTTCTCCGATTAGAGCAGAAGCCACGTGGTGAAATCTCAAGCTGTTCTTGGGTAATTTAAGTTTGCTGTGGTCGAATACAACCGACAGAAAGAGGAGGATGGAGTTTGTGTCGAGACAGTGTTTTGGTAAACAGTTGAGCCTTGATGGACATTTTGGAGGAGAAACACACACTGTCAGCTGAAGTTACACAAAAGCACAAAGTCTGATTTTGGATTTTATGTTCCACTTGAGCAGAGAAAATCAGTTTTTGTGTATTTAAATTCTGCTTACAACTAGGGGTGGACTGACTATTAGCCTGGTCGAATCTGATATTCAGCATTTTTTTTACGATCAACAGTATCCTTTCTTTTTAAGTGAATCCTGATCGGATATATTAATTTAAAAAGTGCTACTTTGACTTTAATGCAGCCTTTCTCTGTCTGTAGTCACCACTTTGTCCTTTTAATACTGGCAGATAACTGTCAGTAAAGTTGTTTTAATTAAACCGATGTAAAACATAACAGCATTTCAAAGGAGTTTTGTTATATCAACTGTGTATCTGTTTCAAATGTCTCTGATCAATCTCCTTGACTGCTAATAATCAGTCGACCCCTAATTGCATCTATGACAGAGGATAGTGTAGCTTTCAGTGTTGCATTAATATACAAAAACCTTTCTACTTTGGTAACGCTGGGCTGCCCTGGTTTCATTTCATCCTGTAGTCTTCAGGTCTGTGGAGAAAACGCAAGACAACACATTAGTATGGGGAGGCATAAAAGTCTGCAAAAAGAACTGATTGCAAGAAAAAACATGGACAGAAAGTGACAGATGAGAAACTAGGCAGATCTTATCGTTAGTTCTTTTTTTTCCTTTTCAAAATGAGTTCAGACACAGCATCCTCTTTTTGTGTTTTTCCCCCTTTAATTTCAAGCTGAGATTGCAGCAGACAGATATTATCAGGTCGTGCTGTATTGGTTTTGATACAGAGTAGAGAAAACATTATCAAATGTAATAGCTCTGCTATCAACTACAGCAGTATGTTTATGTTGTCTAATGTGTGAGCACTTGTTTGTGTGTGTGTGTGTGTGTGTGTGTGTGTGTGTGTGTGTGTGTGTGTGTGTGTGTGTGTGTGTGTGTGTGTGTGTGTGTGTGTCTGTGTGTGTGTGTGTGTGTCTGTGTGTGTGTGTGTCTGTGTCTGTGAGTGTGTGTGTTGTAGAGAAGTGGAAGGGGAGCTGATATCCAATAATAATCTCTCGCCTCTGCTCCAAGGTTTTTCTGAGAGAATATTAACTATGTGTTTAATAAAGGGTAACGATTGAATCGCCCTCCATGACCTCAACCCCATCTCCCCTGACACACACACACACACACACACACACACACACATTTGAGCAGTAAAATGAGTAAGACAGAGCGGGAGTGAATATTAACTAGGCTAAGGCCCATCTCTTAAATAAACCCGGATTAGTTTGACCTTGACGGCGGCATGGCGACCAGCCCCAGCAGACGAGCTGATTGGCTGTGGAGATTGAACCAGTAAACAATAAGAAGTGGCTCATTTATCACCTTGCACTGACACCCAGACAGCAATGCTGAACAGACATGCTGTACATGATTGTACAGAGCACATACACACGCACGCACGCACGCACACACACACACACACACACACACACACACACACACACGAACAAACTGCAGTAACTGAATGCAAACAGTTTTTGGATCAGAGCCTTCAGGGTGTTAATATAAGAACAGGCTAAATGTAGGTTGTTCAGTGAATTGCTGTATGTAAACTGTTAAAAGAGTCAGTCCACCCAAATTACAATTGCAAATTATCCCAGTTGCCTGTTGTGATTACAAACCATGCAGATGTCTTGCTTCATACAAAAAGAAAACACGCACAGTTCTCATTTTCAACAACTAATCTATGAGAGACGTCGGCCTGATAGAACATAATTTACAACTTATTTTGAGTTGTACGTTGATGCAGAATTTAAGAAAGAATATAGCACATGTTTATTTTAAAATCACCCTAATCATTGTAGAATAATTAATTCTTTATAAACAAAGTTATTTCACTCATCTGATGAATTTTTTTATTTGTATCACAAAAAATAACCCTAAATATTGCGATGCCATTTCCCCTCCATACTGCGCAGCCCTTGCTCTGAGGCTGTCTCAACATTAACACCAGGTGTGTCCAGGTGAATGTTATTTTGCTTGCAATGCACTTGGCACAGAAATATTACATTTGGAAAAATTCAGCAATGGTATTATTTCCTGAAACAGTGTCACTTTTGCTCTGTGAGAATACAGTAAAACATTTTTCAAAGGAACTATTTATTCAGTTGAAAGTAGTTCCAGTGGGGGGGGAAATAACACAGAATACCAAAAGAAAGCAGAACATCGTTTCTGGACATACTGCTGCTGATTTTTTTATTTTTTTAAAGGGGTTTTGTAACATGCAGCAAAGCCATGTGAACAAAATTCCCTTCACCTCTACTGTACTGTGAAATCTCAGATACTGATATCTGAAAACCAAGGCAATGAAAACAAAACCACAAAACTTGCTGCATTGGTAGATACCACAAGAGGCAACTTTTGTTTCTGGTATTTGGGTGAATAGATTCTTTTTTGTACATATTTGAGGGTTAAGACAGGAAGTGCAGAGGGGATTTCACATGCAATAATAATTATATGTTACTTTTTTATACTTGTGGTATTAATTTCACCCGCAAATTTACCACCTCTAAGTGGTAAAAACAAAAGCCACCAGAGGACGTGGTTGCTGAGTAACTGCCCCTGTAGATGAAGAGCAGCAGCCCTGACCTGGATGAGCAGCTGGGAGACACTCGGACGGACGGATTGATGGATTAATGGATGCAAAAGGCCGATGCTGAGCAGTTGAAGAGAGAACGCTGTGGGTCGGTCCGTCAGAATGATGTTTACTGCAGGTGAGGCCGCAGAAATGCAACAGCGCGACAT
This sequence comes from Amphiprion ocellaris, assembly GCF_022539595.1. Lineage (NCBI taxonomy): Eukaryota > Metazoa > Chordata > Actinopteri > Pomacentridae > Amphiprion > Amphiprion ocellaris. The sequence continues at coordinate 20,675 of NW_026559439.1, read as the reverse complement.
TATCATGCCGGCACACTGCGGGTCACAATGTCAGTCTAATCTCCAACCAGAAAATACTTGACTCAGAAAAGCCATGAATATGATTATGCCGAGTAACAGATGCTCTCTCTCGCACCCTACAGAGAAACCTTGTACCTCCAGACAGTCAGGAAGTGAAGGGAAACAGCTGAGTTTATCTGTGTGTGTTTGTGACATTTGACCAGTTCTGTTTCAAAAACCTCGGCCAGGGAGAAAACTCTGAGGACAGCAGTGTTATCATGTACAGTATCCTACAGTTATTAAGCCTTTTAGGGAAGCTCACACAGCACATAAGCTAATTTACATTAACTAAAGAAGTCAGCTTAGGAATAAAAGGTTGTATATTTACACACACAACAGCAGACATGAATAAAGTCCATCCTCTGTGCATCGTGTCACATAATGACAACTCTGCACTGACTGACAATCACTCACACCACAGACACATGTGCTTGTAGTTACAGTGAAAAACATTGCATCTTATTTTTTCCTGCACAACAGAAACGAGTCAAACTGGCCACAAAAAGTTTTGGCACGCTGTCGATTTGGATCTGTTTTATGCATGCGTTGCTTAGTAAGAGCAGGAAAACAATAGAGAAGAGCGTAAAAGGCAAGGATTGAGCAGAACGAGGCAACGAGGGAGTCCAAACCTCCCCTCACTCATCAGCATGAACACTGCACTGCTCCGGTTAACGCTCAGAGAGGCACCACCAACTGTGCCTCGCCTCAAAAGTCAAATTCTCAAGTTAACGAGATTCTGAAAGCCAACATTCGCCATCAGTTTTCAAATCTCTGCTTCTTTTCGATGCAAAACACAAACTTAGTGCTACTGTTCCTACAGATATAACCACCTGACCAGCAGCTGTGTTCCAAACAATCAGAGCATGTCAACTACCACTACTACATCAGACAGCAGCTGGTGGGTTTATACAAAGAGACTACGAGAGAGACGGTTCAACATCACCCCCTTCTGACTTCTACCAGAAAACACAACTGGGTGCATCTCATCACTGGTCCTCAGAGCTCAAAAAGATTCCAAGTGAGCTACTTCTCATGTTTGTCAGACAAAAAAAAAAAGCTATTTGAAGGCAGAAGCTGGGGGTGAACATCACAGTAAATGTAAAAAGTGCCAAACACGGAGTAGGGGTTTAATGATAGTTTGGCTGCAGGAGATATATGCAATTGGTCTGCTCTCACAGTGGCTAAAAGCTACGCTAACAGCTAGCAGCTAAGTTAGAATTCAGCCACAAATTACCCTGAAACAGAGTCTAGAAAAAACTATTATTAATAATGCTTTAAGATATTAAGATATGAACCTTAGTGGGCAAGAAAAGTGAGAGAACAGATTAAGAAAACAGATAAGAACAGCAGGAGACAAACTGATCAATCTCAGTCGATCCTACATAAACAGAGGAATGTCCTAATTTAACCTCTCCTATTTCTATTTTACATTTTCAGTTATAGTCACCCTAAATAATGAAGAAGCCTCCTTACGGATGATGGATTCTCTGCCATCACATGCTGTTAAAACATTACATTTACTGTATATCAAATCCAAATATTGGTCATCAGCCTTTTTGATTACAAAGAATCAGTCAATCCTGAGTGTTTATATGCTGTGTATGGTGTCTGCATTTATACAAGCATTGCTGTGTTTCAGTGCAGAAAGTTTGCGTGAGTTTGTACGTACGGCGTCCACAGCCTGGGGAAGGCGTCTATCTCCTCCTGGGTGTAATCGCTGAGTTTCTTGGGGATTTCTCTGGGCTGAGGCAGCTCCTCTGTCAGGTTGGCTCGGATGTCATCTGGCAGCTCCTAGAAAGAGGGGTGGACGGATGGAGGAGAAATTTTAGGAAGGATGCAAAATTCAAGTAAGGAAATAGGAGTGGAAAAAGAATTGAAAAGAGGTGAGACGAATCAAAAAGAGAAAGCAGAGGGAAGAAAGTGCTATTTACTCCACAGGAACAGATCAGATATTCTGCTAAAAGACATGAAGAGGGCTTCAGGGTCCATCTCACTCCAGTGTTGAAAGTCTATCTCATTAATATTCATTACAGCTGGGTATGTGCCTGCAGGTCTATTTAAAGAACAGGTAAATAGCTCAGGTTAAAAGATGAAAACAAGGATGAAAAAAAAACACCAAACTTTCAAAAATGCTCAAAAGTAACTTTGCACTGCCTGAACTGTTCTGAATTGCAGATGGCACTGCAGACATTCACAAAGCTCAGGAAGCCCATCTGCAAGTAATTAGGGATGCACACTTCCCACTATCAACTCTGCTGGGGAATATGAAGCCAGAATCACACCGAAAGACGGGTATCTGTTTTTCTTCTAAGCTCTGACAGCACACAGCTCACATGTTACAAGTCAAAACTCAAAGATTTGATCCTGGAATTAATGACGGTGCTCCTACAACGATAATAATTACATCAAATTAAAATGTGGACGGGCCACCCAGCTCAGTTAACAGCCCATCCAGTGTCTTGGTGTTGGGGTTTTAAATTCATTTCGGAAGCTGTGATGCATGACACTGGTTCTGGCCAATGCAATTTTAAACCAATCAAAATGCTATGAAGCGCCAAAGTGTTGGCTGTGAATCACACACACCATAATTCACTGCAGCAATGATGCGATGCATCTGCTCTCCTTTAAATCAATGAGCACGACAAGACAGTTTGATGTACTTTGATAACTGAATGGAAACATATCAGTCCTTTAAAGTCATCCAAAGCAGCAGTTATTGATTTTTTTGGCTACTTTTGGCAGCGGAATTCGCTGTAATCTTCCACACAGTGGAGCAAACACAATACATAACAGACATCAACAGCCACTTATTTACACATCCAGCAGTCCCCAAGTAACATTAACATTCACAATGAGCTGAAAGACGCACAGTCAGGTGATAATTCTCTGTGGATTTTTACATGAAACGACCCAGTGTTTAATATAAACTACAGATAAGTGCAGCTTTACAAGACTGAGAAAGAGTGAAATGCTTCTGAGGAAACCTCACAATGAATAAATGACTGCTGTGTCAAATGAAACAATCATGTCTAACTACATATATTCATTTTCTATGAACTGATTTGAACTGCAAAGGTGAAACAGCAGCAAAAAGAAAATCTTGACAATGATGAAAAGTGACTGAAATGTTTTCTATTTTTCAGTCTGTATCTGCAAAATGATATCTGTGTGTCTGTTCTCATAATGTTCCCTCTTTCTGATTGTCATAAATAAGCCTGAATGATGGCGGTTTAGTGAAATGAGGTGAAACAGAACTTACATCTTCAGGAAATATGTGTAATCGCTGCATCATGGTGCGTCTGTGCAGATTCTTAGGCAGCATGCCGTAAACCGCTATTTTCACAATCTGAGGAGAAGAAGCACATTGGAAAGGACATAGTCAATATACTGATCGGTATCTATAGCAACCTCACACACTTTCTCTGTGTTTTTCTTACATTTGCTTCTCAAATGCAACTGTGTTTCTCAATATTAGGCTGATTACACAAATGTGAATTCAACTTGGAGCCAGTTGCTGGACTCGGATACTGGACAGCCATATTGGAGAGAGATGTTGGACAGAGGCAGCGCTGACAAATCATTCATGTGTCCAATTCCATTTCTCCCTGTTTGCTCGCCAACCCTCCAAACTCCATTTTAACTAAATCACCAACAGGACACACGTCTGTGGTCATCGGCTGGACTGAAACCTGCATCAGCATCAGAGCCAGCGGCAGAGTGGATGTCTCTCCTGGTTTTGTAAACTACAGATTGGAGACCAGTGCAGGTCATTCACCTACTTCTACTGGTTCCAATATGACAGGAGCAATCTTACAGTATTTTTATTAGTCTATCCGAATTTCCTGTGGGAAAACATCTCAAACTCTGGCTGTATAGCTCTTATTGTGCTGTTCCAGGTGACATGTTAAATTACTCTGAGCAGTTCTGACCTGCAAAGATAAGTATTTAGATAAACAGCAACTGTGTTACTCTGATTACAGATGAATCAGTCGTAAGTTGAAATCAACAAATAACAACCTAATGTAAGAATAAACAGAACACTGCTTGTTAGGATACGATTATGATCTTCCGTCATAAATCAAATACCAAATCCTTCTCAGTGGGAAAAACAAAGCTAACACAAAGCTACAAAGAGCTGCAGTGACACGTCATTTAAAATATTAAAGATAAAATATAAAACTGAATTGTCTAAAATGACAATGATTAATTCAGTTTGAAGAGTAGGGCTGGTGTCATTTTTTTTCTCACCTTTTAACCCTTTCTGCAGCACTCATGCATATTACTTTCAACAAATACACACTGTATTTTTGAAAACACATACAGTTGAAACCAGAAATTAACACACATGCTATAAAAGGACACAACCTTTTTTTCTCACAGACTGACATTAAATCAGACTAAACTTTTCCTGTCTTATGTCAGTTGCGATTACAAAAAACAGATTTCTCTTGTAATCTTACTGTATGTAAACTTCTGACTTTGACGAAAGAAATAAAAATCTCTCTCTCATTATTCTGGTATTTAGCAAACAGAAATAATTTTGGTAATCCAAGCTGACAGAAAGCAGGAAAAGTTTCCTCTGATTTAATGTCAGACTGAGAAAAAAAATAAAGGTTATGTGTTTTTTTATACAGTGTATGTAAACTTCTGGTTTCAACTGCAGTCCCATGAAGGAAATGTGAACAAAGGATGCTGATTACTACCCATGTGATACCCATTTTTTATGTTTTTGTCGAGGAAGTTCACGCAAAGAAAGTTAAACTTGTTTCATAGTACACCCCAAGGATTATCTTCAGGTGTAGATTAAGGCACATTCAATTTTCTGATGAGTATTTGAAGTCAGTGGGATCAATTATAGCTGCATGTTTATAATAATGAGGGGAAAATTCAAAGTTTGGGCTCAATGACAGTAATTCACTGCATCAAACATTGGATCACAGGACATGCTAGTAGGACATGTATAGTCATGGTTGGTTTGGTCTATTTGCTGGAAATACACAAAGCACAGACAGCTCATGAGCCCTTTTCTCTCCCAGTTTCATCAAAGTTAAGTAACACAGGAGTTCACTTGATTTGTCAAGTACAGTATGTAGGTCACATCAAGCTCTGAATGCAATCATCACTGTTTATGTAAAAACCTGTCACAAGGAGACTCTCCTCTCCCTTTGACATACGACAAGATTGCGTAACTCTGAAACCATGAATATGCAAACACAATCAAAACCCCAGGAATTATCCTTAAACTGACACCTCGCACCGACTTTCAGAACATACCAAACACCACGATCATCCGCACACATCCACCGCTGCCTAATCCCACTCGACATTAATACGCACAAGCAGCACATGAAGAAAGGGATCAGTGTCAAACCAGGAAACACCACCTCTGCACAGCATGCAGCACACAGAGAAATGGTACTAATCTCTGTGTGTGGCATAAATCACACGTACAGTATAATAAAAATCCATGGTGTAAAGTGAGTGGCAGTGGCAGTTTTTTAGATTCGGAATTCATTCACTTTACATAATGCAGAAAAAGGAGAACAGTGACTGGCAGCACTTACAGCTTTTGGGTCCTTTTGGTGGAGCTGAGCTGCTGTGACTTGTTTGAATCCACCTGGATACCTTTGGGGGGGAGGAAAAAAGCTTTATCAGTCCGTGTTGTGCATAATAAAATGAAGCTAGTATTTTGCCATCCAACTAACAACTGATACTTCTCTTACACTGTCTGAGTACAGTTGATTAATTCAATAAAGTGTTCTGCTTTTAGCCCTCTGAGCCCAAAGCAGGCCGTTTCTTTACTCCTGTCACATTTCTACTCACTGTGGACTCATAAATACAAAGTCATACGCCTCAATGGAAACAGAACGACCATTACTAGAGGTAAAGGGAGCTAAAAAAATGTCTGTACAACACACTTACACTGCCATAATTTATAAACAAAACACTTAATAAACAAAATTACAAACAGGGAGAAACATGGAATCAGTCAGAGTAACATTTTTAAAGTGTCCAAACATGCTATCAATATTGGAAAAAAAGAGGGTCCACATGTTTTAGATAGGCTGTTTGATTAAATCTATATAGAATTCTCTTCTTCTACAAACTTGGCATTTTGGAAACGACTGCACATCAACTCTAAAAATATGTTTCACCATGCTGAATGTATCTTTCAACTACTTGCTAATTTTCAGCCATGCTGCCTTTATTTAAGTGAGAAAGTTTGCTTCTTTTCCTCTCATTTTTCTGCTCTGTTCTGTGTAAATACAGTCAGTCGTTTACCTAAACTACCACTGAATTTCTGTCACGTGACTGTTGGTCACAGCTGAGTGTGTCATGGCTTCGAAGTCTGCACTGAGGAAAGCAGAATTTTTGGATTTTTACATGATCTCTTTAGTATGAACAATTCATTTTTGGGCTGTTTTAAATGAGACATTTAGAATGAAGTTATTTACAATTTTAATCTAATTTTAGGCTATTTTGCCTGACAGAACAGTACTGCAACCATGATGCATTCATGGACCATCTGAAAGTTGAACAGTTCTCTTTTTTTTTTTTTTTTTTTTTTTTTTTTTACACTTCCTTGCTCTGACAAATAGGGTAATTTTGATGATTGTGTTAAAAAAAATCTTGCCTTTCAAACCTGTCAGCACATTCTAGAGTTCGGGGGTTAATAGCAGCTCTCCTTTAAACAATGAAAATACATTAGCCATTTGTAGGGAATGGATAATGCATTTAAAATCCTTCCCTGCAGCCAAGAAATGTTAGAGAACCTAATGCAGACATGTGGTGCTCTTTTAAAATGCCACACTACTAGTAAACTTAAGAGAAGCATCAACCACTGGCAATCTTAATGTACACACAGAAAATACTATACAGAGAAAGGAGATTGTTTCTTTCTGGTCTTTTAATTCCTGAGAGTTTGGGACTCCACAACACAAAACAACATTCTACAGACAAAGTATGTCTTTATCTTTTATGTTCATGGAGTATTTTCTTCTAGACATTGAGACGAAAAGACAAACTAGGAATAAAAACGCAACCAAAACAGTAAAGGTGGAATTGTCATGTCAGTTTGTACTATGCACTTACCCCGTGTGTGATGAGTAGACCTTCTGCTCCCATTTGTTCCCAGAGAAAGCTATGTGTTTGGTGTTTATTACTACCACATGGTCCCCGCAGTCACCTGTGAAGATGTTCAAGAGGTTTGTTTTCAGGCTTATTATTATGCTAATGAGGATATTTAAAAGTACTGGAGTCGAGTTGATTAGAGAAACAGAAAGATCACACAAAGCTGGTCTGCCAATTATAAAAATACCTTCCAAAACTGCAGCTAGCATAACATACCAACAAACACTGATCTTCAAATAAACATATAGTATTGGGTAGAATATTACCTATATAAAGTATTAGTGAGAACCAAGAAGAAAATATTTAGAAAGTTTGTCCTCTACTGCCATCATGTGGCTGTTCCATAACACAACAACCTTAAACTAGATTGTGGTTTCTCTAATGAGAACAGACGTTTTCAGCACATAATGTAAGGGTTACATGAAAGGTAAAAAATTACTTATGACTTTTCATGTGTGTAATTAAGTTGTTACTCACTCAGTGCATGATAGATAGGCTTGTGCTTCCCCTGTAATCTAACAGAGCACATAGTCGCGATCTTGCCAGGCGGCTGCATCCTGGCATCTATTATGAACCAGGAACGAGCGAAGGTCGCCCATTGCTGAAAGAAGAAAAGAAGAAAGAACCGGTTATGTAAACAGTGAGGGGGCCATGAGAAACAAGAGACACTTCTACATTTTCTGTAACAAAAACAGCGTTTTTGTTTTTTTTTGACATGTCACAAAAGGTAAAGCACAGGTGTAAATAATAAAATTAGCATTGGCTTATTTTAATTTGGCTCTACACTTTCAAAGTCCTTATAATGTGCGTGCTGGTTCATTTTTAAAGCTTTTAGATGAGTCAAACTATCTGCTCTGAAAACAATCTACAGCCTTAGACAAAGTGGCAACCTTCCACTTTCAAGTTGCTTGTTGGATAAACAAAGCACTTCTATTAGTGGGAAATATAAGTTATTTCTAATTTGTTGCTGGTGTTGTCCTCTTCTAAAAGTAAATAAAGATTCCATAGGAATGATGCAATGAAAATGCACACCTAAACCAAATAAACCCCAAGTAATGACTGCCAAAGAGACATTTTTCATTTAATTACAGAAATCATCGACACCATCACCACTCAGGCATCAATTCCCATTTCTCTAAGATGCAAACCATACAGAGTTCATAAAGTGTCATCTTTTCCTAACCACATAGCAAGAATGGGACAAGTGTCTCTATGTGACATTTTGTAGACATATATTATATCCTGTTGCAACCAATGACACCTGGTGTTTCTCTGCTGCCTGCTTTTTGATTGGGAGAGGAATTGATAAAGAACCTTAGGTGCCACCTTTAAGAGGATGTTGGGCATTACTCACTCTGAAATGGAATTTGATGTGGGTTTCTCCTTTTTCTTAACAGTGTATGTCTTTGGAGATTGCAGTGTGGCTACAGACTACATTTGGAGGGTCTCACATTGAAATGTTTATCTACTGTCCCTGAGAAATATGTGGGAACAGCAGTGATACAGGCAGCTTAGGTTTATTGAGGTCTTATACGGTGCTTGATAAAATAGTTTGTTCTTTAATGTAAAATGCTTTTTAATATTTATGAAATTTCCCTTTAAATGTTAAAATGACACAAAGCCTTAAAACTGTAAGCAGCTATTCTAAAGATTGCATCAATTGCACCATTGGCTGACATCTTCACCTTTTGCAGATGTCTGCTGTTAACATATAGGTCCCAAGATTGCCAAAATAACACTTTAAATTAAAATAGTTTGACATACGGAGTATAAAAAGGTTTAAATGAGCAAACTGCTAACCCAGATTAATACTGGGCTGGTTATAACACTTCTTGCAATTAAAATTTAGTGTGTTACAACTGTTTTTCCAGGGTATTATGAAGGTATTTATTGTTGCTTATTATTGCTCACCGTTATAATAATTTAATCACACACACCGTCAGTTCGTTAGCAACGGTTGCTAACCGTGCGCCTGACGCCCGTTACATGTACACGTATCGTTCAAATGGTGAGATGTAAATAAAAGATGACGTCGTGCAAAAATAAAATAGTCAAATTACCTGAGCAGATCTGGAGAAACTTGACATTTTAACGACACTACGAGCACATCCTCAAAACATTTGACCCTCAACGTGAGCTGCGGTCCGTTTGGTAATTTCGTTCGGTTGAAACACGACCAGAAACTTCCTCTTTCCTATGTTCATGCTCATTTGTATTTAGCTCATGTAGTAAAAGCCGTTGGTACTTAAACTTATTAATGGCTGCACTTATTTAAGTCGATAGTGCATATTCAACCTTTTTTTTTTAAATATCAAACTAATTATTTGCCATTACTGTAAGTCGCTGTTGAATGAGTTTCTACCCGGTGATGTTTTGAGGTCACACCTCAACGTGGTTTGCTCACTTCCTTCCCGCGACAGAAAGAGAGCGGGGAAATTTGACAGTGAACAGCGACACAGAAATACTAGTTCTGACTTGTTTTTTGTCACTAGAAAAAGGTCGTTTTAGTCTAAAAAGGCAAAATTCAACAAACATTATCGACCTAACCTGCCGTCAGACCGACTATGAGAACTTTAGAGGAGGTGCAGGCGACCCTGCAGATCGCCAAACTGAAGGAGGAAGATTTGCAGAACACCATCCACTGCCTGTCCTTTGGGCAAAACGTTTCATCTGCTGATTACTGCCTGATGGAGCTGGACGACACACTGTGCAAACACATCGAAGCTGGCCAGAGGTCAGGAGTAAATAATAAAGTGAATGAATATGTGTAGTGAACAGACACGGTATGGAAACATTAGTCGGATGACTGATTAAGATGTACATGTGGCTGCTGTAAATCCTAAATGTAAAGTAACAGGAGTAGAGCTGCGATAATTAATGGATTATTTGTTAACTATTAAATTAATCGCCAACTATTTTGATAATCTAATAATCAGTTTGAATTTTATAAAGTCTTAATTCTTTACTTCTAGCTTCGTAAATTTGGATATTTTTTGGTTTGTTTCCTCCTCTATGACAGTAAGCTGAGTATCTTTGGGATGTGCACAAAATAAGACATTATTTTGGTCTTTGGGAAGTACTGACTGACATTTGTGACCTCTCTGTGACATTTTACAGCCCAAACGACTCATTAATTGCTAAAATAATCAAGAAATTAATCAACATTAAAAATAATCGTTAGTAACAGTTAATAGTCTTCACAAGTTCCCCAGAGTGCAGTGTGTCAGTATTCAAAGTGTTTGTTTTAACTAACATCAGTCCAAACCCCCACAGGTAATTTTATTTATAACAATATGAAACAAAGAAAAGCAACTTCCTCATTTGAGAGGGTTTAATTACGAGTCAACCAATTAGTGATCTGATACTCAACTTCTGAATATTGGTAGTTTTGTTTTTAACTGATTCCTGATAAAATTATTTATATAATGTGCTATTTTGGCTTGTATATTGGTTCTAAATAATATTTATCAGTCTTCTGGATTACAAATAATCAGTAATAATCGCAACTGAAAAAACATATCAGTCGTGATGACGTGAAACCAGTGAATATGTCATTTTATCTGATTAAATGGTTAAATAACCTTTTAAAGTTGTTGTCAATTTATTTTGTAAAGACTGACTAATCAGTTAATCAACTCATCAAGTAAATTTCTGTCGTCCTTGACTTTCTATCTCAAATGCTAAACAAGGCTGACAATGATAATAACTGATCAGCAGTACTGTTCTGTCACTAGATGCTGAAGCAGCTGAATGGACAAACATGTTTATGTAAATGTGACTGACAACGTCAAACTAACAATTATGTTTTTCCTCATTACCAGTCTAGTGATTCGGGGGGATAAAGATGAGCGTGCAGTGCTTTGTAGCGGTGACAAGACCTATGATCTAAAAATAGCCGACACATCCAACCTGCTGCTGTTTGTTCCTGGATGCAGAACGCCGGACCAACTAACCAACAGCCAGGACAGCTCTCATGTGGTGCACACTCAGGTATGGACAACACACACAGGTGCCTTACTTCAAAACAATAGCGTTCTGTGTGTTTTGACCCACAGACCACAAGGTTCAAGGTTAAGGTCAGATTTTATTTTCTATTTATATTCTTTCACTTTGCCAAATTATTCAAATTTAATTAGATTATTGCTAAGCAGGCAATGCACAAAATACCTTCCCCTGAGACCTAAACACCTCAGAAACTAAGCTGCTGTTTTAGATTTTCTCAGGGATGTCAACTGATGGATGACGCAAAGTTTTCGTCACCTCAGAAAAAAAATCAGAAATCATACTGTCATTGAAAGCAGCCTTGGTTTCTTTTTGTACTATTGTTAAGCTTTTTGCCAGAATTTTAGGGCTTCTATTTAATTCAGATCTAACTTTTGAACTACAGATCAAATTAGTTGTCCCATCCTGCTTCCATCCATCCATCCATTATCTATACACCGCTTAATCCTCACTAGGGTCGCGGGGGGGTGCTGGAGTCTATCCCAGCTGACTCAGGTGAAGGCAGGGGACACCCTAGACAGGTCACCAGTCTGTCGCAGGGCTACATATATAGACAAACAAGCACTCTCACATTCACACCTACGGGCAATTTAGAATAATCAATTAACCTCAGCATATTTTTGGACTGTGGGAGGAAGCCGGAGTACCCGGAGAAAACCCACGCATGCACAGGGAGAACATGCAAACTCCATGCAGAAAGATCCCGGGAAAGCCGGGACGCGAACCAGGGATCTTCTCGCTGCAAGGTGAAAGTGCTAACCACTACACCACTGTGCAGCCCCCCATCCTGCTTCCTTCACTTTAAAACCATCTGCATATTTTTATACTCCAACCTGCAAAAAATGTTCTACACAGGTAATTTCTCCAGGCTAGGCCACTGTAACTCCCTCTTCTTAGGTCAAAAGTCACTCTCTTGCCTCTTAATAGTTCAGAGTTCAGAGCAGCTCGGTTTCTTACTGGTTTTAGCAGTATCACATCAGTTCAGTCCTGGCTTCTGTCCATCGGCTCTGTTCATCTTAGAATATATTTAAAGGCTTTACTGGTCACTTTTCAAAGCACATCAGGGTCGGGCCCCGAGCTTCATAGCAGAAATGTTGACCCCCTATGAGTCAGCTCGCAGCTTCAGATCCTCAGGTGGAACTTCTCACTTTTTCAGCATTGAGACTTAAATCTAAAGGTGCTTTCTGGGCCCCTCAGCACTGAAACGAGACTGAAAGAGACTGGCAGGATCAGCGACTTCTTAAAATTTTCTTCCTTTCTTTAAATTTTACAGACTTGCTTTAATATGATCATTGCTGTCTACTGATTATTAAGATTTCATTGCTTTTATTATATTTTATTTGTATTTATTCATACTCACATATTGAGTTGTGCCTTCCTTTTCTTGGAATTTATCTTATTTGACATTCTTGGTATCCTGTTTTTGCTCTGCCTGTCAAAGCTCTTTCTAAACTATTGTTTTTAAAAGTGCTACATAAATAAAGTTCTTATCATGACTTGTGTTGTAGATTTGGGGATTTTGTAACAGCTACTGGGAACTGAGGAAACAGCGGCCTAAACTGAAGAAGCTCAAGAAGCTTTTAATGGAGAATCCTTATGAGGGACCTGCATTAGGAGGGCAGGAGGAGAATACAGAGAACAGGGTAAATAAACTTAACAATGTGGAATGTAATTACTCTGTGTAATCCCAGGTGTTGATCAGCAGTGAGCAGTTCAATGACGGTCAGTTAAGTCTTTACTCTGCCGCTGTGGTGGTCAAATGGACTAGATGGTGTGGTGGCATAAGTAAAGATCATCTGTTTTAACCTAAGAATAATTTTACCTGAAATGTTTTCATGCTGAAACACTTCATTATTCCAAAGAAGTTATCTGTTAGTTAAAATATCCAACTGACTGACTGTGTAGTCTCTGTATGTGCATTTTCTGACAGTAATTCTGTGTTTCAAATGCTCTCTATTTCCAGTGTCACTGTAGCTGTTAATAAGTGGTTTGCTCTGTTGCCAGTACACAATGCAGGATCTGTTGGAGAGGATTCAGGCCAGTGAAGAGGAGATAAAGGCCCACTTAGAAACCATCCACGCCTGTCAGATAGATGGTAAACAGACACATTTTTGTCATAATATCTGGAATGAGATATTGTTGAAGTGTATTTTACTTACAAATATTGATTAAAAAAACAGATACCTACCAGATGTTTAGAGGCAGTATCTTTCTACTTGCAGGCTACTGGCGTGTGCTGGACTTTGACTATGAGATGAAGCTGCTCGGTCATGTGACGCAGCTGGTGGATTCTGAGTCTTGGTCCTTCCACAAGGTTCCCCTTGAAATCAGTCTGGAAGAGTTGGCCCCACTGGAACCCAAGTAAGTTAACACTGCTCAATACTAGAGTTCAGAAAAAGGACAATAAGAGGTTCTAGTGACTTTCTGAGCCAGAGTCCAATGGTGATATTGTTTGTTTTTTTTAATCAGAGACATGATCAAACACTGTTTGAACTGCTACGGGAGACGATTTACCGAAAACGGTACGAAAAAAGACTCAACTTACAGACCATAAGATTTCAACTACTGGCAGAATCTCACACAGTCTGAAACTGCTTGGTACTGAAATATCTTCCTTCCTCTGTACAGATGAGGTGTTTTATGCGCTGCATGAGGATAAAGTATGTCGGGGTTTGGCACTAATGCTGCTGCAGAACGCTGTCAAGTTCAACCTGAGGGAGTTTCAGGAAGTTTGGCAGCAGAGTGTCCCAGACGGAATGAGCACAAGACTGGACCAGCTGAAGGTGATCCTGGTTATACAACTAGAGTAGAAGTTGTGTATTTGGATACAATTGAATTAAGAGCATATGTTTTTGGCGCCTGTTTTTATACTCAGTTAATCTGTTTGAGAAATTTTTTAGAAAAAAAAAGGTTGAAATTCTGTTGTTCGAGCTTTTAAATGTGATTATTTTAAAGTTTCTTTACTCCTCCATGACAGTAAACTGAATATCTTTGAGCTGTGGACAAAACAAGACATTTGAGGATGTCGTCTTGGCCTGTGGGACACTGACCAACACTTTTTAACATTTTCTGACATTTTATAGCCCTAACATTTAATCAATTAATCGAAGAAAATGTTAGTTGCAACCCTAACATCAACACTAAAAATTCTGCAGACGTTTCTTAAGTTTTTATTTAACTCTTGTCTAGTTCTCTGTTAAGCCAGTTTGCATTTCATTGTACGTTCCTGACCGTGGTGCTGAAGGCGTTGTCGATCTTTCAGAGTGTCGCCCTGGTGGATCGTACCTCCAACCCTGAGACCATCTCCCTGCTGCGGGTGGAGGATCTTCCAGAGGACACGGTGGAGCGCTTCAACCACCTCTTCACACTCCGAGAGAAATGGACAGAGGAGGACATCACACCATACATACAGTTAGTATCACCCATCTGGGAAATTATCGTAACCTCTCATGAAGAAAATGAATAATGTGATTTACCTGATTTGTGAATATCGAAGGTTCATTATAATGTGTCACGCTCCTCATCCAGGGACCTGTGTGGGGAGAAACAAACCACCGGAGCCCTCCTGACCAAATACGCTCGATCTTCAACGCAAAACGGGATTAAAGTTTTCAACTCCAGAAGGCCTGTAGCTACATGAACACAGTATTATATTTGGAGATTTATGCCTGTGAGCATTGAAGACATTAATCAACTGTCTTTCAGCGGTTTAACTAGTTAGCTTGTGTATGAAAAATAAGCCATTTAAAATTCAACTGTTAAAAAGGTTTTTGTCACTGAAGTCAAACTGGAGCTTTATTTCAGTTTTTCAATTGTCTGTAAAAATAAATAAGTAAATGTAATAAAATAAGTTGTCATAATATTACCACATCTGTAGTTATTGTCTGTCTTCCACTAGCCACTTTTTTCATGTCTAGCCCGGCCAGCAGGCAGATGGGTCCCCCCACATTAGAGCCGGGTTCTGCTCGAGGTTTTTTTTCCCTGTTAAAAGGGTGTTTTCCTTGCCACTGTCACCTTTTGGCTTGCTCTGGGGGTCAGGCATATGGGTTCTGTAAAGCGTCTCGAGACAATTTGACTAATTGGCGCTATATAAATAAAATTGAATTGAAAAATTGAAAAAATTGAAAAATGCATTCTGGGATTTTACTAGGTGCTGCATTGGACGTTGTCCACAAGGTGGTGCTCTACGCTGATAAATTACAAGAGCTCCACATGCAAACTGGATTATTCTGCCATGTTCTTTGCATTAAAATTACGTTTGAAATTGTTTTCATTTACTGCCCTGCTAAATGTCCCCTGATTGCTCGAAACCATCAGATTTCTGTAGACTGAACAGACATTAAAGTCAAGATCTTTGGGATGTGGACAAAAAAGCATCCTAATGAATTCCAAAAATAATCGTTGTCAAATATTAAACCTGTGATGAGGGGGGGAAAAGCCACTAAGAGTACAGTTTCTGCTGAAGTGGCTCACTCTCACCTGTGGTTTTGCAGTGAGCAAGTACAAAACAAGGGTAACATGGAAAAAGTGAATCTAAATGACCAAATTTGTGGTAT
The DNA here is from genome assembly GCF_022539595.1 of Amphiprion ocellaris. Taxonomy (NCBI): domain Eukaryota; kingdom Metazoa; phylum Chordata; class Actinopteri; family Pomacentridae; genus Amphiprion; species Amphiprion ocellaris. The sequence goes on along the minus strand of NW_026559439.1, from coordinate 4,947 downwards.
GATCTCATGTTCTGTGTATTTGTGTTCATGAGTAATAACTGAACTCAAGCCAAGCAGACGTTAAAGGGAGTAAATCACATGTCGTCATTATTTTTGGCTAAATACTGTTTAAACATCAAAATCCTCTCTGCGGGGAGTTTGTAAACTGTTAATCATAAGGTTAAACAAAACACAGAACAACCCAAAAGTGTATAAGCAGAAATCTGGACATGAAAATGAGGGGAAAAGCTTTTTGTTTAGAAATAATACAGTAAAGTCAAGGGAGAAGAAAAACGAGAGGAGCCACGATAAAATAGATGAACAGTTTTAGAAACTATTAATGTTGCATTAGATTGAAGGAATTTAAAACTTTGTGGTGTGCATGTGTCATTTTTTAGGTAACATTTATTCTAGAGTCAATATTAGAAGCCTATATAGTTTTAAAATGGTCACTTGACTGAATGCTGCAAGAGAGCAATGTGTACTTAGTTAAAAAAAAATCATCTAATTGGAAATCACATATAAAAGATTCATTTAAATCAGTTTTATAAATATAGTGCCAATTCAAACATACATCACTTCAGAGCAATGTTCCCTGTAATTTTTCCTGAGTCTGAGCAAACACACAAACTCCCTGAGCGTCCCTTGGACCACTGTGAGCAACATCAGACGTATGCACTGTGGTCACACCAGCATCACATCCATTCAAGTTACATGGTTCATTAAAAGAATCAAATTACAGCATTTACATTTCTGTTAAAACACTTTGTCAACAGGAGCCAGTTGAAGGCTGCAGTGATTTTAGTGACACTACAATGTATAAGAGTGAAGTTATTGAATATTTGTCTCTCTTTACTGTTGCAGTGGTTTTGCAAATTGCAGACGGACCCTGTTCACTCCATAGACACCAATGTTATTCCTGTAGCTTGAAAGACAGCTACTTTTGATAAAACTGGGCTTGTAGCACATTGTCTGCCTTGCAACAATGGGAAAGAGGCACCGTTTATGTTTTGACAACCTATATCTAACGAGTTATTGATGCTGGAAGTGTGAATCTGTGAATATCTTTCCAACTTTACTGAACTTGGGGCCACTACCACCTAAGGAGTGATATATTTAATTTTGAAAAAAGCATTTAGCCATACTTAAAGATTTAAGTGCTTTATTAACACGGAACTAAAAATTTTGTATTGTTTTATTATCACAGGTTCTGTCTGAAAAGAGGTGGCATCATTTTAAACAGTGAAATCAAACTAACAAAATGTAATGAACAACCAGTGTGCAATACTGGATTCTGCAAAAACATAAACAACTTTTTTTTTAAAAAATCTAAATCTTATCTTAACACAGTTAATGTATTAACTTATTTATGTGTGTATGCATGTATTTATTGATTTATTTAGTACTGTTAACATATCAGAGTTCTGAGTGAATTTTTCTTAAGATAGGCAAAGGCCATTTATTGATTACATATAGGCTGTTAAATGTTTATTAAAAACTAAAAAGCATTTTTAAAAAAACAACTTAGGTATTTATTGAGTCACTAAAATACTGTAGAGTACAGACCACATCAGCATGATTATAAGCATCCTCTGGTAAATTAACAACCAGATACTGATGTCTCTCACCATATGGACTTCAGGAGATGACTGGGGGATGATAAACTGTGACCTACTGGTTGGGTTCTCTCTGTTCTCATGTTTCTTACATGTTTGTCCCCTGACAGCCGGGTCCTAATGTTTTTTGAGCAACACACCATACTATGACGTTTTTACAATGATGGTTCTACTATGGAACCAGTTTGACATGTTCAGGTGTTCTTTGTGTGAAAACTCAGAGATTTCAGGTATCAGAAGGTGGTTTTCAACTTTCTTTGTTAACTTTCTGCTTCAACTTTAAACTAAATTTCCTTCACTAACCCAGCCCTCTGGACTTCCAGGAAGCTGTGTTCCTATTGGCTGTCCAGGTGGCTGCTTGGTGTTATCAGGAACACCTGAGCAGCTGTCCAGGTGGCTGCTTGGTGTTATCAGGAACACCTGAGCAGCTCAGTGTCTTCCTGCTTTATTTAGCTGCAGACAAACATTTCCTCTGCTTCTCTTCACCACTGAACTGGGTTTGGCTCCATTGCTTTAATTTGTTCTTTAGGCGTTGGCTTGCAGCTTCCAGCAGTAAAATAGACTTTAATGTGTTTCTTGGTGTGTTTTAGGGCTTTGTACTGGATAGTTGTCTTGGTAAAGGTGGTTCTTTAGCCACAGTTGGCACATGGTGCTAATGTGTGCAGTAATTAGTGGATTTGGTGCAGCTGCGTTGTCTTTATCTTGGCTGTAGTGAGTCTTTAGAGGTTTTTGGTCAGACACATTCTGTATTCCTGTTTGAGAACCAGCGTTGGTTGTCCAGAAGGTAAGAGTTCCTGTCCTGATTCTCTGTTCTCAGAGGTTCTCTGGTAGGCTGCAGGAGACTTTAGCGTTTGGGTTGTGCTAGTTTGGTTTTTGTATGGTTTCATTTGGACGACTATCTTGAGGCCCCTCCATGTGGTTTAGTGAGGTTTTCTGGAACAGTTCTACAAAGCAACCTGCAGCAGAAGAGACTTTGAGAGTTTTTAGGAAGTTCTGGAGAGCAGACTTTAGAGCAGCAGTAACATTTATCAGCAGTTTGAGCAGGAGAAGGTGATCTTCAGAGTAGAAATGAGATGGAAACCTTCTTGATCCGTGTGGTGAGGTCCTGTACCAAGAGTTTGAGCAGGTTGTGAAGAGTCTGTAGTTCTTTGGTCTGAAAGCACAAGAAGAGTCGACTCATTAAAGGAGAAAACAGGAGATATTGTTGGTTCTTCTGTCATTCTGCAGTTTCCTTAGACTGAATATCAAGTTTATATTTTAAATGATTTACCATGTGAGCCCAAGAAGACTTCAATAAACTCCCTCCATCCCCTGGACACAACATATTTAATTACCATGTTACATCTATTTTTTTGTTTGTGAGTTTTAATCATAGTTTTAGCATAGTTTTTTCTCTTTACTTGTTAAGTTTTGTTATCTGTGTGAAAGGTGCTAAACAAATAAAGCTGAATTGATAAACTGAATAATTGACTAACTCATGATTGTGACAACAGAAGTATTTTCATTGTGATTTAAGGGTTTGTTTCATTTTTAAGGTTGGGGTTACAATCTTGGCAGAAAAAAGATTAAAGAAATAAACTACAGTAAAAAGCAATTAAATCAAAGGAAAAAAACATTTAATATAAGAAAACTTTTAAAAAGAAAATTAACCATTAAATACAATTAAATTATATTAGACAAAATATTTAGTTAGATAATTAAATGGAAGACACAAAGCATGTAATTATGAAATTAAACAAAAATTTTTAAACAAAAATATTAACCATTAAAGATGAAATATATTAGATAATTAAACATTTAAAAAATACAATTAAACAAGAATATTACACATTTAGAAAAATACAAAACATTTAATTAGATTATTAAACCTTTCAAAGTCAAAACATTTAATTAAAAAATTAAATGTTTAATTAGTAAATTAAATCTTAAAGACAATAAAACTTTAAATAGGAATTAAACAGAAAATACAATGAAGCATTAAAAAAGAAAATTAAACATTAAAAGGTGGTAAAACATTTAAAAAGAAAAACCTTACAAAGATTTAATCAAAAAATTAAACATTGGGAAAGAAAAGGAAATTTTTCAAACAGGCTGATAAAACATTTGAAAAAACAACAATTAAACATTAAAAAGACAAAACATTTGGAAATCAGATCAGACATTAGAACAGAATAAAAGGTGAGAAAAGAGCAAAACTAAACATTTAAGAATCAAACTAAAGATTAAACATTTGAAAGGGCACCAGTTAAACTTTAGAAGTTCAAATTAAACAGAAGAAACAATAAATTGATCAAAAGAGCAAAAACAGATAAAGGCCTTAAAGTGTTTTCTAGTCTGAAATGAAAACATCAAATTGTTTCTTCAAACATTTCCTCTTTCTATGTTCTTGGTTTGATTGTGGACAGATTTACTAAGAACTCATTTCAGAAAACTGCTTTCCAGATAAAGTCTACGAGTAGTTGAAGGCATCAATCAAACTAATGTTACCTTCTGATCTCTACAAATTTTACTGTTCAGTGAAGAGAATCAAAGTTTGTTCAGGATTTCTAAAAAACCTACAGGTGAAGGTCTGAGAAGAACTCAGATGGATGGTCTAAATGTGAAATCAAGACTCATGGTCACAAGTTTTAAGGCTTCTGTTAACCAGAAAGTTCAAACTAACAGAGAAGTACTAAGAAACTTCTAAGATTTCAGTCCTCAGACTGTCTAAAGGTTCAAACTAACAGAGAAGTACTGAGAAACTTTTAAGATTTCAGTCCTCAGACTGTCTGAAGGTTCAAACTAACAGAGAAGTACTGAGAAACTTTCAAGATTTCAGTCCTCAGACTGTCTGAAGGTTCAAACTAACAGAGAACTACTCAGGAACTTAGAAGATATCAGTCCTTGGACTGTCTGAAGGTTCAATCTAACAGAGAACTACTGTGGGACTTAGAAAATTTCAACCCTCAGACTGTGTGAAAGCTCAGGTCCTGAGGACTTGGGAGGTGTGGAGGCTTTGGAAAGTCTTGGAACTGAGGGTTCCACCCTCCAGCACAAAGGCTGAAGTCCAACCTCCTGAGAAAAACGGTCGAGTCGAGACTTGAGTTAAAAAAAAAACTCGAAAACGCCAAAAAATAGATGATAAATGCGCAAAAACCGAGAGAATTAGTATCTGAGCGAGTAGCTCAGGGGGGATAAGAGGAGAGACTACAGAGCGGAGGGTCCGCAGGTTCAAGACCCACCACCGGCCTTTTTCTTTGTTTGTCTTTTGTCAGAACTTTGAGAAAATTTAAGAAGTGTCCTGGTCTTGAACCGGCGACCTGCAGCTCCATAGGCAAATCCTTAACTCACTGAGCTACAGATCAGATAAAAG